>NW_027316915.1:0-23757 GCF_033978685.3 Nerophis lumbriciformis | reverse complement strand
CCAGACCAGCTGGGTGGAGCACTCTAATATCACAGCACTGCACACAAGTAAATATCAAGTCAATATCACCACACACAATTAAAGAAGTATTAAATCATTAAATCACTTCAAGAAAAAAATCCAGATAAGTTCTCCATGTCTGTGACCTCTGACCCCTATTTTTTCTTAATTGGGTCTGCCAATCGGCCAACACCACACTCAAACGATGCCAAACAGAGCCACCAGGGGGCCGTACGAAGGGCAGGGCGCCACCCAACGGACAGACCGGAGGCACGGGCTAGTTAGGTGTTGGGGGTTAAGGTTAGGGTTAGGGTTGGGGGTAGGGTTAGGGTTAGGCACTGTCCATCAACAATCCGCCCAGTGACCCCCCACCAGACGCACACCCCCCAGGGACCCCGAACGAACACCGCCGAACGTGGCGTCAGACACATTATTCAATCAAATTTCATCATGCGACGCGCGTTTCGGTCTGCATGACCTCATCAGGCATGAAATTTTGAGAAATTGGCCTCATTACCTCTCTCTGAGCAAGATGTCCCCTCATCTGCTGGAGGAAAAATGAGCCAGAATTGCAAAACGAGGTTTTATAGAAGAGCCTGCAGGGGGCGTGGCTTGTGCTCCCAACTGCAATCAGTCGCTCCTCCCGAGTGCCTGCAGGTGGCGTCTGCACACAACTGCAATACTTAGTCACTCCACAGACAAAAGAGAACTATCTGGTTACATAATCACTCCAGAAGGTAAGTATAATTCATCCAGACCAGCTGGGTGGAGCACTCTAATATCACAGCACTGCACACAAGTAAATATCAAGTCAATATCACCACACACAATTAAAGAAGTATTAAATCATTAAATCACTTCAAGAAAAAATCCAGATAAGTTCTCCATGTCTGTGACCTCTGACCCCTATTTTTTCTTAATTGGGTCTGCCAATCGGCCAACACCACACTCAAACGATGCCAAACAGAGCCACCAGGGGGCCGTACGAAGGGCAGGGCGCCACCCAACGGACAGACCGGAGGCACGGGCTAGTTAGGTGTTGGGGGTTAAGGTTAGGGTTAGGGTTGGGGGTAGGGTTAGGGTTAGGCACTGTCCATCAACAATCCGCCCAGTGACCCCCCACCAGACGCACACCCCCCAGGGACCCCGAACGAACACCGCCGAACGTGGCGTCAGACACATTATTCAATCAAATTTCATCATGCGACGCGCGTTTCGGTCTGCATGACCTCATCAGGCATGAAATTTTGAGAAATTGGCCTCATTACCTCTCTCTGAGCAAGATGTCCCCTCATCTGCTGGAGGAAAAATGAGCCAGAATTGCAAAACGAGGTTTTATAGAAGAGCCTGCAGGGGGCGTGGCTTGTGCTCCCAACTGCAATCAGTCGCTCCTCCCGAGTGCCTGCAGGTGGCGTCTGCACACAACTGCAATACTTAGTCACTCCACAGACAAAAGAGAACTATCTGGTTACATAATCACTCCAGAAGGTAAGTATAATTCATCCAGACCAGCTGGGTGGAGCACTCTAATATCACAGCACTGCACACAAGTAAATATCAAGTCAATATCACCACACACAATTAAAGAAGTATTAAATCATTAAATCACTTCAAGAAAAAAATCCAGATAAGTTCTCCATGTCTGTGACCTCTGACCCCTATTTTTTCTTAATTGGGTCTGCCAATCGGCCAACACCACACTCAAACGATGCCAAACAGAGCCACCAGGGGGCCGTACGAAGGGCAGGGCGCCACCCAACGGACAGACCGGAGGCACGGGCTAGTTAGGTGTTGGGGGTTAAGGTTAGGGTTAGGGTTGGGGGTAGGGTTAGGGTTAGGCACTGTCCATCAACAATCCGCCCAGTGACCCCCCACCAGACGCACACCCCCAGGGACCCCGAACGAACACCGCCGAACGTGGCGTCAGACACATTATTCAATCAAATTTCATCATGCGACGCGCGTTTCGGTCTGCATGACCTCATCAGGCATGAAATTTTGAGAAATTGGCCTCATTACCTCTCTCTGAGCAAGATGTCCCCTCATCTGCTGGAGGAAAAATGAGCCAGAATTGCAAAACGAGGTTTTATAGAAGAGCCTGCAGGGGGCGTGGCTTGTGCTCCCAACTGCAATCAGTCGCTCCTCCCGAGTGCCTGCAGGTGGCGTCTGCACACAACTGCAATACTTAGTCACTCCACAGACAAAAGAGAACTATCTGGTTACATAATCACTCCAGAAGGTAAGTATAATTCATCCAGACCAGCTGGGTGGAGCACTCTAATATCACAGCACTGCACACAAGTAAATATCAAGTCAATATCACCACACACAATTAAAGAAGTATTAAATCATTAAATCACTTCAAGAAAAAAATCCAGATAAGTTCTCCATGTCTGTGACCTCTGACCCCTATTTTTTCTTAATTGGGTCTGCCAATCGGCCAACACCACACTCAAACGATGCCAAACAGAGCCACCAGGGGGCCGTACGAAGGGCAGGGCGCCACCCAACGGACAGACCGGAGGCACGGGCTAGTTAGGTGTTGGGGGTTAAGGTTAGGGTTAGGGTTGGGGGTAGGGTTAGGGTTAGGCACTGTCCATCAACAATCCGCCCAGTGACCCCCCACCAGACGCACACCCCCCAGGGACCCCGAACGAACACCGCCGAACGTGGCGTCAGACACATTATTCAATCAAATTTCATCATGCGACGCGCGTTTCGGTCTGCATGACCTCATCAGGCATGAAATTTTGAGAAATTGGCCTCATTACCTCTCTCTGAGCAAGATGTCCCCTCATCTGCTGGAGGAAAAATGAGCCAGAATTGCAAAACGAGGTTTTATAGAAGAGCCTGCAGGGGGCGTGGCTTGTGCTCCCAACTGCAATCAGTCGCTCCTCCCGAGTGCCTGCAGGTGGCGTCTGCACACAACTGCAATACTTAGTCACTCCACAGACAAAAGAGAACTATCTGGTTACATAATCACTCCAGAAGGTAAGTATAATTCATCCAGACCAGCTGGGTGGAGCACTCTAATATCACAGCACTGCACACAAGTAAATATCAAGTCAATATCACCACACACAATTAAAGAAGTATTAAATCATTAAATCACTTCAAGAAAAAAATCCAGATAAGTTCTCCATGTCTGTGACCTCTGACCCCTATTTTTTCTTAATTGGGTCTGCCAATCGGCCAACACCACACTCAAACGATGCCAAACAGAGCCACCAGGGGGCCGTACGAAGGGCAGGGCGCCACCCAACGGACAGACCGGAGGCACGGGCTAGTTAGGTGTTGGGGGTTAAGGTTAGGGTTAGGGTTGGGGGTAGGGTTAGGGTTAGGCACTGTCCATCAACAATCCGCCCAGTGACCCCCCACCAGACGCACACCCCCCAGGGACCCCGAACGAAACACCGCCGAACGTGGCGTCAGACACATTATTCAATCAAATTTCATCATGCGACGCGCGTTTCGGTCTGCATGACCTCATCAGGCATGAAATTTTGAGAAATTGGCCTCATTACCTCTCTCTGAGCAAGATGTCCCCTCATCTGCTGGAGGAAAAATGAGCCAGAATTGCAAAACGAGGTTTTATAGAAGAGCCTGCAGGGGGCGTGGCTTGTGCTCCCAACTGCAATCAGTCGCTCCTCCCGAGTGCCTGCAGGTGGCGTCTGCACACAACTGCAATACTTAGTCACTCCACAGACAAAAGAGAACTATCTGGTTACATAATCACTCCAGAAGGTAAGTATAATTCATCCAGACCAGCTGGGTGGAGCACTCTAATATCACAGCACTGCACACAAGTAAATATCAAGTCAATATCACCACACACAATTAAAGAAGTATTAAATCATTAAATCACTTCAAGAAAAAAATCCAGATAAGTTCTCCATGTCTGTGACCTCTGACCCCTATTTTTTCTTAATTGGGTCTGCCAATCGGCCAACACCACACTCAAACGATGCCAAACAGAGCCACCAGGGGGCCGTACGAAGGGCAGGGCGCCACCCAACGGACAGACCGGAGGCACGGGCTAGTTAGGTGTTGGGGGTTAAGGTTAGGGTTAGGGTTGGGGGTAGGGTTAGGGTTAGGCACTGTCCATCAACAATCCGCCCAGTGACCCCCCACCAGACGCACACCCCCCAGGGACCCCGAACGAACACCGCCGAACGTGGCGTCAGACACATTATTCAATCAAATTTCATCATGCGACGCGCGTTTCGGTCTGCATGACCTCATCAGGCATGAAATTTTGAGAAATTGGCCTCATTACCTCTCTCTGAGCAAGATGTCCCCTCATCTGCTGGAGGAAAAATGAGCCAGAATTGCAAAACGAGGTTTTATAGAAGAGCCTGCAGGGGGCGTGGCTTGTGCTCCCAACTGCAATCAGTCGCTCCTCCCGAGTGCCTGCAGGTGGCGTCTGCACACAACTGCAATACTTAGTCACTCCACAGACAAAAGAGAACTATCTGGTTACATAATCACTCCAGAAGGTAAGTATAATTCATCCAGACCAGCTGGGTGGAGCACTCTAATATCACAGCACTGCACACAAGTAAATATCAAGTCAATATCACCACACACAATTAAAGAAGTATTAAATCATTAAATCACTTCAAGAAAAAAATCCAGATAAGTTCTCCATGTCTGTGACCTCTGACCCCTATTTTTTCTTAATTGGGTCTGCCAATCGGCCAACACCACACTCAAACGATGCCAAACAGAGCCACCAGGGGGCCGTACGAAGGGCAGGGCGCCACCCAACGGACAGACCGGAGGCACGGGCTAGTTAGGTGTTGGGGGTTAAGGTTAGGGTTAGGGTTGGGGGTAGGGTTAGGGTTAGGCACTGTCCATCAACAATCCGCCCAGTGACCCCCCACCAGACGCACACCCCCCAGGGACCCCGAACGAACACCGCCGAACGTGGCGTCAGACACATTATTCAATCAAATTTCATCATGCGACGCGCGTTTCGGTCTGCATGACCTCATCAGGCATGAAATTTTGAGAAATTGGCCTCATTACCTCTCTCTGAGCAAGATGTCCCCTCATCTGCTGGAGGAAAAATGAGCCAGAATTGCAAAACGAGGTTTTATAGAAGAGCCTGCAGGGGGCGTGGCTTGTGCTCCCAACTGCAATCAGTCGCTCCTCCCGAGTGCCTGCAGGTGGCGTCTGCACACAACTGCAATACTTAGTCACTCCACAGACAAAAGAGAACTATCTGGTTACATAATCACTCCAGAAGGTAAGTATAATTCATCCAGACCAGCTGGGTGGAGCACTCTAATATCACAGCACTGCACACAAGTAAATATCAAGTCAATATCACCACACACAATTAAAGAAGTATTAAATCATTAAATCACTTCAAGAAAAAAATCCAGATAAGTTCTCCATGTCTGTGACCTCTGACCCCTATTTTTTCTTAATTGGGTCTGCCAATCGGCCAACACCACACTCAAACGATGCCAAACAGAGCCACCAGGGGGCCGTACGAAGGGCAGGGCGCCACCCAACGGACAGACCGGAGGCACGGGCTAGTTAGGTGTTGGGGGTTAAGGTTAGGGTTAGGGTTGGGGGTAGGGTTAGGGTTAGGCACTGTCCATCAACAATCCGCCCAGTGACCCCCCACCAGACGCACACCCCCCAGGGACCCCGAACGAACACCGCCGAACGTGGCGTCAGACACATTATTCAATCAAATTTCATCATGCGACGCGCGTTTCGGTCTGCATGACCTCATCAGGCATGAAATTTTGAGAAATTGGCCTCATTACCTCTCTCTGAGCAAGATGTCCCCTCATCTGCTGGAGGAAAAATGAGCCAGAATTGCAAAACGAGGTTTTATAGAAGAGCCTGCAGGGGGCGTGGCTTGTGCTCCCAACTGCAATCAGTCGCTCCTCCCGAGTGCCTGCAGGTGGCGTCTGCACACAACTGCAATACTTAGTCACTCCACAGACAAAAGAGAACTATCTGGTTACATAATCACTCCAGAAGGTAAGTATAATTCATCCAGACCAGCTGGGTGGAGCACTCTAATATCACAGCACTGCACACAAGTAAATATCAAGTCAATATCACCACACACAATTAAAGAAGTATTAAATCATTAAATCACTTCAAGAAAAAAATCCAGATAAGTTCTCCATGTCTGTGACCTCTGACCCCTATTTTTTCTTAATTGGGTCTGCCAATCGGCCAACACCACACTCAAACGATGCCAAACAGAGCCACCAGGGGGCCGTACGAAGGGCAGGGCGCCACCCAACGGACAGACCGGAGGCACGGGCTAGTTAGGTGTTGGGGGTTAAGGTTAGGGTTAGGGTTGGGGGTAGGGTTAGGGTTAGGCACTGTCCATCAACAATCCGCCCAGTGACCCCCCACCAGACGCACACCCCCCAGGGACCCCGAACGAACACCGCCGAACGTGGCGTCAGACACATTATTCAATCAAATTTCATCATGCGACGCGCGTTTCGGTCTGCATGACCTCATCAGGCATGAAATTTTGAGAAATTGGCCTCATTACCTCTCTCTGAGCAAGATGTCCCCTCATCTGCTGGAGGAAAAATGAGCCAGAATTGCAAAACGAGGTTTTATAGAAGAGCCTGCAGGGGGCGTGGCTTGTGCTCCCAACTGCAATCAGTCGCTCCTCCCGAGTGCCTGCAGGTGGCGTCTGCACACAACTGCAATACTTAGTCACTCCACAGACAAAAGAGAACTATCTGGTTACATAATCACTCCAGAAGGTAAGTATAATTCATCCAGACCAGCTGGGTGGAGCACTCTAATATCACAGCACTGCACACAAGTAAATATCAAGTCAATATCACCACACACAATTAAAGAAGTATTAAATCATTAAATCACTTCAAGAAAAAAATCCAGATAAGTTCTCCATGTCTGTGACCTCTGACCCCTATTTTTTCTTAATTGGGTCTGCCAATCGGCCAACACCACACTCAAACGATGCCAAACAGAGCCACCAGGGGGCCGTACGAAGGGCAGGGCGCCACCCAACGGACAGACCGGAGGCACGGGCTAGTTAGGTGTTGGGGGTTAAGGTTAGGGTTAGGGTTGGGGGTAGGGTTAGGGTTAGGCACTGTCCATCAACAATCCGCCCAGTGACCCCCCACCAGACGCACACCCCCCAGGGACCCCGAACGAACACCGCCGAACGTGGCGTCAGACACATTATTCAATCAAATTTCATCATGCGACGCGCGTTTCGGTCTGCATGACCTCATCAGGCATGAAATTTTGAGAAATTGGCCTCATTACCTCTCTCTGAGCAAGATGTCCCCTCATCTGCTGGAGGAAAAATGAGCCAGAATTGCAAAACGAGGTTTTATAGAAGAGCCTGCAGGGGGCGTGGCTTGTGCTCCCAACTGCAATCAGTCGCTCCTCCCGAGTGCCTGCAGGTGGCGTCTGCACACAACTGCAATACTTAGTCACTCCACAGACAAAAGAGAACTATCTGGTTACATAATCACTCCAGAAGGTAAGTATAATTCATCCAGACCAGCTGGGTGGAGCACTCTAATATCACAGCACTGCACACAAGTAAATATCAAGTCAATATCACCACACACAATTAAAGAAGTATTAAATCATTAAATCACTTCAAGAAAAAAATCCAGATAAGTTCTCCATGTCTGTGACCTCTGACCCCTATTTTTTCTTAATTGGGTCTGCCAATCGGCCAACACCACACTCAAACGATGCCAAACAGAGCCACCAGGGGGCCGTACGAAGGGCAGGGCGCCACCCAACGGACAGACCGGAGGCACGGGCTAGTTAGGTGTTGGGGGTTAAGGTTAGGGTTAGGGTTGGGGGTAGGGTTAGGGTTAGGCACTGTCCATCAACAATCCGCCCAGTGACCCCCCACCAGACGCACACCCCCCAGGGACCCCGAACGAACACCGCCGAACGTGGCGTCAGACACATTATTCAATCAAATTTCATCATGCGACGCGCGTTTCGGTCTGCATGACCTCATCAGGCATGAAATTTTGAGAAATTGGCCTCATTACCTCTCTCTGAGCAAGATGTCCCCTCATCTGCTGGAGGAAAAATGAGCCAGAATTGCAAAACGAGGTTTTATAGAAGAGCCTGCAGGGGGCGTGGCTTGTGCTCCCAACTGCAATCAGTCGCTCCTCCCGAGTGCCTGCAGGTGGCGTCTGCACACAACTGCAATACTTAGTCACTCCACAGACAAAAGAGAACTATCTGGTTACATAATCACTCCAGAAGGTAAGTATAATTCATCCAGACCAGCTGGGTGGAGCACTCTAATATCACAGCACTGCACACAAGTAAATATCAAGTCAATATCACCACACACAATTAAAGAAGTATTAAATCATTAAATCACTTCAAGAAAAAAATCCAGATAAGTTCTCCATGTCTGTGACCTCTGACCCCTATTTTTTCTTAATTGGGTCTGCCAATCGGCCAACACCACACTCAAACGATGCCAAACAGAGCCACCAGGGGGCCGTACGAAGGGCAGGGCGCCACCCAACGGACAGACCGGAGGCACGGGCTAGTTAGGTGTTGGGGGTTAAGGTTAGGGTTAGGGTTGGGGGTAGGGTTAGGGTTAGGCACTGTCCATCAACAATCCGCCCAGTGACCCCCCACCAGACGCACACCCCCCAGGGACCCCGAACGAACACCGCCGAACGTGGCGTCAGACACATTATTCAATCAAATTTCATCATGCGACGCGCGTTTCGGTCTGCATGACCTCATCAGGCATGAAATTTTGAGAAATTGGCCTCATTACCTCTCTCTGAGCAAGATGTCCCCTCATCTGCTGGAGGAAAAATGAGCCAGAATTGCAAAACGAGGTTTTATAGAAGAGCCTGCAGGGGGCGTGGCTTGTGCTCCCAACTGCAATCAGTCGCTCCTCCCGAGTGCCTGCAGGTGGCGTCTGCACACAACTGCAATACTTAGTCACTCCACAGACAAAAGAGAACTATCTGGTTACATAATCACTCCAGAAGGTAAGTATAATTCATCCAGACCAGCTGGGTGGAGCACTCTAATATCACAGCACTGCACACAAGTAAATATCAAGTCAATATCACCACACACAATTAAAGAAGTATTAAATCATTAAATCACTTCAAGAAAAAAATCCAGATAAGTTCTCCATGTCTGTGACCTCTGACCCCTATTTTTTCTTAATTGGGTCTGCCAATCGGCCAACACCACACTCAAACGATGCCAAACAGAGCCACCAGGGGGCCGTACGAAGGGCAGGGCGCCACCCAACGGACAGACCGGAGGCACGGGCTAGTTAGGTGTTGGGGGTTAAGGTTAGGGTTAGGGTTGGGGGTAGGGTTAGGGTTAGGCACTGTCCATCAACAATCCGCCCAGTGACCCCCCACCAGACGCACACCCCCCAGGGACCCCGAACGAACACCGCCGAACGTGGCGTCAGACACATTATTCAATCAAATTTCATCATGCGACGCGCGTTTCGGTCTGCATGACCTCATCAGGCATGAAATTTTGAGAAATTGGCCTCATTACCTCTCTCTGAGCAAGATGTCCCCTCATCTGCTGGAGGAAAAATGAGCCAGAATTGCAAAACGAGGTTTTATAGAAGAGCCTGCAGGGGGCGTGGCTTGTGCTCCCAACTGCAATCAGTCGCTCCTCCCGAGTGCCTGCAGGTGGCGTCTGCACACAACTGCAATACTTAGTCACTCCACAGACAAAAGAGAACTATCTGGTTACATAATCACTCCAGAAGGTAAGTATAATTCATCCAGACCAGCTGGGTGGAGCACTCTAATATCACAGCACTGCACACAAGTAAATATCAAGTCAATATCACCACACACAATTAAAGAAGTATTAAATCATTAAATCACTTCAAGAAAAAAATCCAGATAAGTTCTCCATGTCTGTGACCTCTGACCCCTATTTTTTCTTAATTGGGTCTGCCAATCGGCCAACACCACACTCAAACGATGCCAAACAGAGCCACCAGGGGGCCGTACGAAGGGCAGGGCGCCACCCAACGGACAGACCGGAGGCACGGGCTAGTTAGGTGTTGGGGGTTAAGGTTAGGGTTAGGGTTGGGGGTAGGGTTAGGGTTAGGCACTGTCCATCAACAATCCGCCCAGTGACCCCCCACCAGACGCACACCCCCCAGGGACCCCGAACGAACACCGCCGAACGTGGCGTCAGACACATTATTCAATCAAATTTCATCATGCGACGCGCGTTTCGGTCTGCATGACCTCATCAGGCATGAAATTTTGAGAAATTGGCCTCATTACCTCTCTCTGAGCAAGATGTCCCCTCATCTGCTGGAGGAAAAATGAGCCAGAATTGCAAAACGAGGTTTTATAGAAGAGCCTGCAGGGGGCGTGGCTTGTGCTCCCAACTGCAATCAGTCGCTCCTCCCGAGTGCCTGCAGGTGGCGTCTGCACACAACTGCAATACTTAGTCACTCCACAGACAAAAGAGAACTATCTGGTTACATAATCACTCCAGAAGGTAAGTATAATTCATCCAGACCAGCTGGGTGGAGCACTCTAATATCACAGCACTGCACACAAGTAAATATCAAGTCAATATCACCACACACAATTAAAGAAGTATTAAATCATTAAATCACTTCAAGAAAAAAATCCAGATAAGTTCTCCATGTCTGTGACCTCTGACCCCTATTTTTTCTTAATTGGGTCTGCCAATCGGCCAACACCACACTCAAACGATGCCAAACAGAGCCACCAGGGGGCCGTACGAAGGGCAGGGCGCCACCCAACGGACAGACCGGAGGCACGGGCTAGTTAGGTGTTGGGGGTTAAGGTTAGGGTTAGGGTTGGGGGTAGGGTTAGGGTTAGGCACTGTCCATCAACAATCCGCCCAGTGACCCCCCACCAGACGCACACCCCCCAGGGACCCCGAACGAACACCGCCGAACGTGGCGTCAGACACATTATTCAATCAAATTTCATCATGCGACGCGCGTTTCGGTCTGCATGACCTCATCAGGCATGAAATTTTGAGAAATTGGCCTCATTACCTCTCTCTGAGCAAGATGTCCCCTCATCTGCTGGAGGAAAAATGAGCCAGAATTGCAAAACGAGGTTTTATAGAAGAGCCTGCAGGGGGCGTGGCTTGTGCTCCCAACTGCAATCAGTCGCTCCTCCCGAGTGCCTGCAGGTGGCGTCTGCACACAACTGCAATACTTAGTCACTCCACAGACAAAAGAGAACTATCTGGTTACATAATCACTCCAGAAGGTAAGTATAATTCATCCAGACCAGCTGGGTGGAGCACTCTAATATCACAGCACTGCACACAAGTAAATATCAAGTCAATATCACCACACACAATTAAAGAAGTATTAAATCATTAAATCACTTCAAGAAAAAAATCCAGATAAGTTCTCCATGTCTGTGACCTCTGACCCCTATTTTTTCTTAATTGGGTCTGCCAATCGGCCAACACCACACTCAAACGATGCCAAACAGAGCCACCAGGGGGCCGTACGAAGGGCAGGGCGCCACCCAACGGACAGACCGGAGGCACGGGCTAGTTAGGTGTTGGGGGTTAAGGTTAGGGTTAGGGTTGGGGGTAGGGTTAGGGTTAGGCACTGTCCATCAACAATCCGCCCAGTGACCCCCCACCAGACGCACACCCCCCAGGGACCCCGAACGAACACCGCCGAACGTGGCGTCAGACACATTATTCAATCAAATTTCATCATGCGACGCGCGTTTCGGTCTGCATGACCTCATCAGGCATGAAATTTTGAGAAATTGGCCTCATTACCTCTCTCTGAGCAAGATGTCCCCTCATCTGCTGGAGGAAAAATGAGCCAGAATTGCAAAACGAGGTTTTATAGAAGAGCCTGCAGGGGGCGTGGCTTGTGCTCCCAACTGCAATCAGTCGCTCCTCCCGAGTGCCTGCAGGTGGCGTCTGCACACAACTGCAATACTTAGTCACTCCACAGACAAAGGAGAACTATCTGGTTACATAATCACTCCAGAAGGTAAGTATAATTCATCCAGACCAGCTGGGTGGAGCACTCTAATATCACAGCACTGCACACAAGTAAATATCAAGTCAATATCACCACACACAATTAAAGAAGTATTAAATCATTAAATCACTTCAAGAAAAAAATCCAGATAAGTTCTCCATGTCTGTGACCTCTGACCCCTATTTTTTCTTAATTGGGTCTGCCAATCGGCCAACACCACACTCAAACGATGCCAAACAGAGCCACCAGGGGGCCGTACGAAGGGCAGGGCGCCACCCAACGGACAGACCGGAGGCACGGGCTAGTTAGGTGTTGGGGGTTAAGGTTAGGGTTAGGGTTGGGGGTAGGGTTAGGGTTAGGCACTGTCCATCAACAATCCGCCCAGTGACCCCCCACCAGACGCACACCCCCCAGGGACCCCGAACGAACACCGCCGAACGTGGCGTCAGACACATTATTCAATCAAATTTCATCATGCGACGCGCGTTTCGGTCTGCATGACCTCATCAGGCATGAAATTTTGAGAAATTGGCCTCATTACCTCTCTCTGAGCAAGATGTCCCCTCATCTGCTGGAGGAAAAATGAGCCAGAATTGCAAAACGAGGTTTTATAGAAGAGCCTGCAGGGGGCGTGGCTTGTGCTCCCAACTGCAATCAGTCGCTCCTCCCGAGTGCCTGCAGGTGGCGTCTGCACACAACTGCAATACTTAGTCACTCCACAGACAAAAGAGAACTATCTGGTTACATAATCACTCCAGAAGGTAAGTATAATTCATCCAGACCAGCTGGGTGGAGCACTCTAATATCACAGCACTGCACACAAGTAAATATCAAGTCAATATCACCACACACAATTAAAGAAGTATTAAATCATTAAATCACTTCAAGAAAAAAATCCAGATAAGTTCTCCATGTCTGTGACCTCTGACCCCTATTTTTTCTTAATTGGGTCTGCCAATCGGCCAACACCACACTCAAACGATGCCAAACAGAGCCACCAGGGGGCCGTACGAAGGGCAGGGCGCCACCCAACGGACAGACCGGAGGCACGGGCTAGTTAGGTGTTGGGGGTTAAGGTTAGGGTTAGGGTTGGGGGTAGGGTTAGGGTTAGGCACTGTCCATCAACAATCCGCCCAGTGACCCCCCACCAGACGCACACCCCCCAGGGACCCCGAACGAACACCGCCGAACGTGGCGTCAGACACATTATTCAATCAAATTTCATCATGCGACGCGCGTTTCGGTCTGCATGACCTCATCAGGCATGAAATTTTGAGAAATTGGCCTCATTACCTCTCTCTGAGCAAGATGTCCCCTCATCTGCTGGAGGAAAAATGAGCCAGAATTGCAAAACGAGGTTTTATAGAAGAGCCTGCAGGGGGCGTGGCTTGTGCTCCCAACTGCAATCAGTCGCTCCTCCCGAGTGCCTGCAGGTGGCGTCTGCACACAACTGCAATACTTAGTCACTCCACAGACAAAAGAGAACTATCTGGTTACATAATCACTCCAGAAGGTAAGTATAATTCATCCAGACCAGCTGGGTGGAGCACTCTAATATCACAGCACTGCACACAAGTAAATATCAAGTCAATATCACCACACACAATTAAAGAAGTATTAAATCATTAAATCACTTCAAGAAAAAAATCCAGATAAGTTCTCCATGTCTGTGACCTCTGACCCCTATTTTTTCTTAATTGGGTCTGCCAATCGGCCAACACCACACTCAAACGATGCCAAACAGAGCCACCAGGGGGCCGTACGAAGGGCAGGGCGCCACCCAACGGACAGACCGGAGGCACGGGCTAGTTAGGTGTTGGGGGTTAAGGTTAGGGTTAGGGTTGGGGGTAGGGTTAGGGTTAGGCACTGTCCATCAACAATCCGCCCAGTGACCCCCCACCAGACGCACACCCCCCAGGGACCCCGAACGAACACCGCCGAACGTGGCGTCAGACACATTATTCAATCAAATTTCATCATGCGACGCGCGTTTCGGTCTGCATGACCTCATCAGGCATGAAATTTTGAGAAATTGGCCTCATTACCTCTCTCTGAGCAAGATGTCCCCTCATCTGCTGGAGGAAAAATGAGCCAGAATTGCAAAACGAGGTTTTATAGAAGAGCCTGCAGGGGGCGTGGCTTGTGCTCCCAACTGCAATCAGTCGCTCCTCCCGAGTGCCTGCAGGTGGCGTCTGCACACAACTGCAATACTTAGTCACTCCACAGACAAAAGAGAACTATCTGGTTACATAATCACTCCAGAAGGTAAGTATAATTCATCCAGACCAGCTGGGTGGAGCACTCTAATATCACAGCACTGCACACAAGTAAATATCAAGTCAATATCACCACACACAATTAAAGAAGTATTAAATCATTAAATCACTTCAAGAAAAAAATCCAGATAAGTTCTCCATGTCTGTGACCTCTGACCCCTATTTTTTCTTAATTGGGTCTGCCAATCGGCCAACACCACACTCAAACGATGCCAAACAGAGCCACCAGGGGGCCGTACGAAGGGCAGGGCGCCACCCAACGGACAGACCGGAGGCACGGGCTAGTTAGGTGTTGGGGGTTAAGGTTAGGGTTAGGGTTGGGGGTAGGGTTAGGGTTAGGCACTGTCCATCAACAATCCGCCCAGTGACCCCCCACCAGACGCACACCCCCCAGGGACCCCGAACGAACACCGCCGAACGTGGCGTCAGACACATTATTCAATCAAATTTCATCATGCGACGCGCGTTTCGGTCTGCATGACCTCATCAGGCATGAAATTTTGAGAAATTGGCCTCATTACCTCTCTCTGAGCAAGATGTCCCCTCATCTGCTGGAGGAAAAATGAGCCAGAATTGCAAAACGAGGTTTTATAGAAGAGCCTGCAGGGGGCGTGGCTTGTGCTCCCAACTGCAATCAGTGGGTTAGGGTTAGGGTTAGGGTTAGGGTTAGGGTTAGGGTTAGGGTTAGGGTTAGGGTTAGGGTTAGGGTTAGGGTTAGGGTTAGGGTTAGGGTTAGGGTTAGGGTTAGGGTTAGGGTTAGGGTTAGGGTTAGGGTTAGGGTTAGGGTTAGGGTTAGGGTTAGGGTTAGGGTTAGGGTTAGGGTTAGGGTTAGGGTTAGGGTTAGGGTTAGGGTTAGGGTTAGGGTTAGGGTTAGGGTTAGGGTTAGGGTTAGGGTTAGGGTTAGGGTTAGGGTTAGGGTTAGGGTTAGGGTTAGGGTTAGGGTTAGGGTTAGGGTTAGGGTTAGGGTTAGGGTTAGGGTTAGGGTTAGGGTTAGGGTTAGGGTTAGGGTTAGGGTTAGGGTTAGGGTTAGGGTTAGGGTTAGGGTTAGGGTTAGGGTTAGGGTTAGGGTTAGGGTTAGGGTTAGGGTTAGGGTTAGGGTTAGGGTTAGGGTTAGGGTTAGGGTTAGGGTTAGGGTTAGGGTTAGGGTTAGGGTTAGGGTTAGGGTTAGGGTTAGGGTTAGGGTTAGGGTTAGGGTTAGGGTTAGGGTTAGGGTTAGGGTTAGGGTTAGGGTTAGGGTTAGGGTTAGGGTTAGGGTTAGGGTTAGGGTTAGGGTTAGGGTTAGGGTTAGGGTTAGGGTTAGGGTTAGGGTTAGGGTTAGGGTTAGGGTTAGGGTTAGGGTTAGGGTTAGGGTTAGGGTTAGGGTTAGGGTTAGGGTTAGGGTTAGGGTTAGGGTTAGGGTTAGGGTTAGGGTTAGGGTTAGGGTTAGGGTTAGGGTTAGGGTTAGGGTTAGGGTTAGGGTTAGGGTTAGGGTTAGGGTTAGGGTTAGGGTTAGGGTTAGGGTTAGGGTTAGGGTTAGGGTTAGGGTTAGGGTTAGGGTTAGGGTTAGGGTTAGGGTTAGGGTTAGGGTTAGGGTTAGGGTTAGGGTTAGGGTTAGGGTTAGGGTTAGGGTTAGGGTTAGGGTTAGGGTTAGGGTTAGGGTTAGGGTTAGGGTTAGGGTTAGGGTTAGGGTTAGGGTTAGGGTTAGGGTTAGGGTTAGGGTTAGGGTTAGGGTTAGGGTTAGGGTTAGGGTTAGGGTTAGGGTTAGGGTTAGGGTTAGGGTTAGGGTTAGGGTTAGGGTTAGGGTTAGGGTTAGGGTTAGGGTTAGGGTTAGGGTTAGGGTTAGGGTTAGGGTTAGGGTTAGGGTTAGGGTTAGGGTTAGGGTTAGGGTTAGGGTTAGGGTTAGGGTTAGGGTTAGGGTTAGGGTTAGGGTTAGGGTTAGGGTTAGGGTTAGGGTTAGGGTTAGGGTTAGGGTTAGGGTTAGGGTTAGGGTTAGGGTTAGGGTTAGGGTTAGGGTTAGGGTTAGGGTTAGGGTTAGGGTTAGGGTTAGGGTTAGGGTTAGGGTTAGGGTTAGGGTTAGGGTTAGGGTTAGGGTTAGGGTTAGGGTTAGGGTTAGGGTTAGGGTTAGGGTTAGGGTTAGGGTTAGGGTTAGGGTTAGGGTTAGGGTTAGGGTTAGGGTTAGGGTTAGGGTTAGGGTTAGGGTTAGGGTTAGGGTTAGGGTTAGGGTTAGGGTTAGGGTTAGGGTTAGGGTTAGGGTTAGGGTTAGGGTTAGGGTTAGGGTTAGGGTTAGGGTTAGGGTTAGGGTTAGGGTTAGGGTTAGGGTTAGGGTTAGGGTTAGGGTTAGGGTTAGGGTTAGGGTTAGGGTTAGGGTTAGGGTTAGGGTTAGGGTTAGGGTTAGGGTTAGGGTTAGGGTTAGGGTTAGGGTTAGGGTTAGGGTTAGGGTTAGGGTTAGGGTTAGGGTTAGGGTTAGGGTTAGGGTTAGGGTTAGGGTTAGGGTTAGGGTTAGGGTTAGGGTTAGGGTTAGGGTTAGGGTTAGGGTTAGGGTTAGGGTTAGGGTTAGGGTTAGGGTTAGGGTTAGGGTTAGGGTTAGGGTTAGGGTTAGGGTTAGGGTTAGGGTTAGGGTTAGGGTTAGGGTTAGGGTTAGGGTTAGGGTTAGGGTTAGGGTTAGGGTTAGGGTTAGGGTTAGGGTTAGGGTTAGGGTTAGGGTTAGGGTTAGGGTTAGGGTTAGGGTTAGGGTTAGGGTTAGGGTTAGGGTTAGGGTTAGGGTTAGGGTTAGGGTTAGGGTTAGGGTTAGGGTTAGGGTTAGGGTTAGGGTTAGGGTTAGGGTTAGGGTTAGGGTTAGGGTTAGGGTTAGGGTTAGGGTTAGGGTTAGGGTTAGGGTTAGGGTTAGGGTTAGGGTTAGGGTTAGGGTTAGGGTTAGGGTTAGGGTTAGGGTTAGGGTTAGGGTTAGGGTTAGGGTTAGGGTTAGGGTTAGGGTTAGGGTTAGGGTTAGGGTTAGGGTTAGGGTTAGGGTTAGGGTTAGGGTTAGGGTTAGGGTTAGGGTTAGGGTTAGGGTTAGGGTTAGGGTTAGGGTTAGGGTTAGGGTTAGGGTTAGGGTTAGGGTTAGGGTTAGGGTTAGGGTTAGGGTTAGGGTTAGGGTTAGGGTTAGGGTTAGGGTTAGGGTTAGGGTTAGGGTTAGGGTTAGGGTTAGGGTTAGGGTTAGGGTTAGGGTTAGGGTTAGGGTTAGGGTTAGGGTTAGGGTTAGGGTTAGGGTTAGGGTTAGGGTTAGGGTTAGGGTTAGGGTTAGGGTTAGGGTTAGGGTTAGGGTTAGGGTTAGGGTTAGGGTTAGGGTTAGGGTTAGGGTTAGGGTTAGGGTTAGGGTTAGGGTTAGGGTTAGGGTTAGGGTTAGGGTTAGGGTTAGGGTTAGGGTTAGGGTTAGGGTTAGGGTTAGGGTTAGGGTTAGGGTTAGGGTTAGGGTTAGGGTTAGGGTTAGGGTTAGGGTTAGGGTTAGGGTTAGGGTTAGGGTTAGGGTTAGGGTTAGGGTTAGGGTTAGGGTTAGGGTTAGGGTTAGGGTTAGGGTTAGGGTTAGGGTTAGGGTTAGGGTTAGGGTTAGGGTTAGGGTTAGGGTTAGGGTTAGGGTTAGGGTTAGGGTTAGGGTTAGGGTTAGGGTTAGGGTTAGGGTTAGGGTTAGGGTTAGGGTTAGGGTTAGGGTTAGGGTTAGGGTTAGGGTTAGGGTTAGGGTTAGGGTTAGGGTTAGGGTTAGGGTTAGGGTTAGGGTTAGGGTTAGGGTTAGGGTTAGGGTTAGGGTTAGGGTTAGGGTTAGGGTTAGGGTTAGGGTTAGGGTTAGGGTTAGGGTTAGGGTTAGGGTTAGGGTTAGGGTTAGGGTTAGGGTTAGGGTTAGGGTTAGGGTTAGGGTTAGGGTTAGGGTTAGGGTTAGGGTTAGGGTTAGGGTTAGGGTTAGGGTTAGGGTTAGGGTTAGGGTTAGGGTTAGGGTTAGGGTTAGGGTTAGGGTTAGGGTTAGGGTTAGGGTTAGGGTTAGGGTTAGGGTTAGGGTTAGGGTTAGGGTTAGGGTTAGGGTTAGGGTTAGGGTTAGGGTTAGGGTTAGGGTTAGGGTTAGGGTTAGGGTTAGGGTTAGGGTTAGGGTTAGGGTTAGGGTTAGGGTTAGGGTTAGGGTTAGGGTTAGGGTTAGGGTTAGGGTTAGGGTTAGGGTTAGGGTTAGGGTTAGGGTTAGGGTTAGGGTTAGGGTTAGGGTTAGGGTTAGGGTTAGGGTTAGGGTTAGGGTTAGGGTTAGGGTTAGGGTTAGGGTTAGGGTTAGGGTTAGGGTTAGGGTTAGGGTTAGGGTTAGGGTTAGGGTTAGGGTTAGGGTTAGGGTTAGGGTTAGGGTTAGGGTTAGGGTTAGGGTTAGGGTTAGGGTTAGGGTTAGGGTTAGGGTTAGGGTTAGGGTTAGGGTTAGGGTTAGGGTTAGGGTTAGGGTTAGGGTTAGGGTTAGGGTTAGGGTTAGGGTTAGGGTTAGGGTTAGGGTTAGGGTTAGGGTTAGGGTTAGGGTTAGGGTTAGGGTTAGGGTTAGGGTTAGGGTTAGGGTTAGGGTTAGGGTTAGGGTTAGGGTTAGGGTTAGGGTTAGGGTTAGGGTTAGGGTTAGGGTTAGGGTTAGGGTTAGGGTTAGGGTTAGGGTTAGGGTTAGGGTTAGGGTTAGGGTTAGGGTTAGGGTTAGGGTTAGGGTTAGGGTTAGGGTTAGGGTTAGGGTTAGGGTTAGGGTTAGGGTTAGGGTTAGGGTTAGGGTTAGGGTTAGGGTTAGGGTTAGGGTTAGGGTTAGGGTTAGGGTTAGGGTTAGGGTTAGGGTTAGGGTTAGGGTTAGGGTTAGGGTTAGGGTTAGGGTTAGGGTTAGGGTTAGGGTTAGGGTTAGGGTTAGGGTTAGGGTTAGGGTTAGGGTTAGGGTTAGGGTTAGGGTTAGGGTTAGGGTTAGGGTTAGGGTTAGGGTTAGGGTTAGGGTTAGGGTTAGGGTTAGGGTTAGGGTTAGGGTTAGGGTTAGGGTTAGGGTTAGGGTTAGGGTTAGGGTTAGGGTTAGGGTTAGGGTTAGGGTTAGGGTTAGGGTTAGGGTTAGGGTTAGGGTTAGGGTTAGGGTTAGGGTTAGGGTTAGGGTTAGGGTTAGGGTTAGGGTTAGGGTTAGGGTTAGGGTTAGGGTTAGGGTTAGGGTTAGGGTTAGGGTTAGGGTTAGGGTTAGGGTTAGGGTTAGGGTTAGGGTTAGGGTTAGGGTTAGGGTTAGGGTTAGGGTTAGGGTTAGGGTTAGGGTTAGGGTTAGGGTTAGGGTTAGGGTTAGGGTTAGGGTTAGGGTTAGGGTTAGGGTTAGGGTTAGGGTTAGGGTTAGGGTTAGGGTTAGGGTTAGGGTTAGGGTTAGGGTTAGGGTTAGGGTTAGGGTTAGGGTTAGGGTTAGGGTTAGGGTTAGGGTTAGGGTTAGGGTTAGGGTTAGGGTTAGGGTTAGGGTTAGGGTTAGGGTTAGGGTTAGGGTTAGGGTTAGGGTTAGGGTTAGGGTTAGGGTTAGGGTTAGGGTTAGGGTTAGGGTTAGGGTTAGGGTTAGGGTTAGGGTTAGGGTTAGGGTTAGGGTTAGGGTTAGGGTTAGGGTTAGGGTTAGGGTTAGGGTTAGGGTTAGGGTTAGGGTTAGGGTTAGGGTTAGGGTTAGGGTTAGGGTTAGGGTTAGGGTTAGGGTTAGGGTTAGGGTTAGGGTTAGGGTTAGGGTTAGGGTTAGGGTTAGGGTTAGGGTTAGGGTTAGGGTTAGGGTTAGGGTTAGGGTTAGGGTTAGGGTTAGGGTTAGGGTTAGGGTTAGGGTTAGGGTTAGGGTTAGGGTTAGGGTTAGGGTTAGGGTTAGGGTTAGGGTTAGGGTTAGGGTTAGGGTTAGGGTTAGGGTTAGGGTTAGGGTTAGGGTTAGGGTTAGGGTTAGGGTTAGGGTTAGGGTTAGGGTTAGGGTTAGGGTTAGGGTTAGGGTTAGGGTTAGGGTTAGGGTTAGGGTTAGGGTTAGGGTTAGGGTTAGGGTTAGGGTTAGGGTTAGGGTTAGGGTTAGGGTTAGGGTTAGGGTTAGGGTTAGGGTTAGGGTTAGGGTTAGGGTTAGGGTTAGGGTTAGGGTTAGGGTTAGGGTTAGGGTTAGGGTTAGGGTTAGGGTTAGGGTTAGGGTTAGGGTTAGGGTTAGGGTTAGGGTTAGGGTTAGGGTTAGGGTTAGGGTTAGGGTTAGGGTTAGGGTTAGGGTTAGGGTTAGGGTTAGGGTTAGGGTTAGGGTTAGGGTTAGGGTTAGGGTTAGGGTTAGGGTTAGGGTTAGGGTTAGGGTTAGGGTTAGGGTTAGGGTTAGGGTTAGGGTTAGGGTTAGGGTTAGGGTTAGGGTTAGGGTTAGGGTTAGGGTTAGGGTTAGGGTTAGGGTTAGGGTTAGGGTTAGGGTTAGGGTTAGGGTTAGGGTTAGGGTTAGGGTTAGGGTTAGGGTTAGGGTTAGGGTTAGGGTTAGGGTTAGGGTTAGGGTTAGGGTTAGGGTTAGGGTTAGGGTTAGGGTTAGGGTTAGGGTTAGGGTTAGGGTTAGGGTTAGGGTTAGGGTTAGGGTTAGGGTTAGGGTTAGGGTTAGGGTTAGGGTTAGGGTTAGGGTTAGGGTTAGGGTTAGGGTTAGGGTTAGGGTTAGGGTTAGGGTTAGGGTTAGGGTTAGGGTTAGGGTTAGGGTTAGGGTTAGGGTTAGGGTTAGGGTTAGGGTTAGGGTTAGGGTTAGGGTTAGGGTTAGGGTTAGGGTTAGGGTTAGGGTTAGGGTTAGGGTTAGGGTTAGGGTTAGGGTTAGGGTTAGGGTTAGGGTTAGGGTTAGGGTTAGGGTTAGGGTTAGGGTTAGGGTTAGGGTTAGGGTTAGGGTTAGGGTTAGGGTTAGGGTTAGGGTTAGGGTTAGGGTTAGGGTTAGGGTTAGGGTTAGGGTTAGGGTTAGGGTTAGGGTTAGGGTTAGGGTTAGGGTTAGGGTTAGGGTTAGGGTTAGGGTTAGGGTTAGGGTTAGGGTTAGGGTTAGGGTTAGGGTTAGGGTTAGGGTTAGGGTTAGGGTTAGGGTTAGGGTTAGGGTTAGGGTTAGGGTTAGGGTTAGGGTTAGGGTTAGGGTTAGGGTTAGGGTTAGGGTTAGGGTTAGGGTTAGGGTTAGGGTTAGGGTTAGGGTTAGGGTTAGGGTTAGGGTTAGGGTTAGGGTTAGGGTTAGGGTTAGGGTTAGGGTTAGGGTTAGGGTTAGGGTTAGGGTTAGGGTTAGGGTTAGGGTTAGGGTTAGGGTTAGGGTTAGGGTTAGGGTTAGGGTTAGGGTTAGGGTTAGGGTTAGGGTTAGGGTTAGGGTTAGGGTTAGGGTTAGGGTTAGGGTTAGGGTTAGGGTTAGGGTTAGGGTTAGGGTTAGGGTTAGGGTTAGGGTTAGGGTTAGGGTTAGGGTTAGGGTTAGGGTTAGGGTTAGGGTTAGGGTTAGGGTTAGGGTTAGGGTTAGGGTTAGGGTTAGGGTTAGGGTTAGGGTTAGGGTTAGGGTTAGGGTTAGGGTTAGGGTTAGGGTTAGGGTTAGGGTTAGGGTTAGGGTTAGGGTTAGGGTTAGGGTTAGGGTTAGGGTTAGGGTTAGGGTTAGGGTTAGGGTTAGGGTTAGGGTTAGGGTTAGGGTTAGGGTTAGGGTTAGGGTTAGGGTTAGGGTTAGGGTTAGGGTTAGGGTTAGGGTTAGGGTTAGGGTTAGGGTTAGGGTTAGGGTTAGGGTTAGGGTTAGGGTTAGGGTTAGGGTTAGGGTTAGGGTTAGGGTTAGGGTTAGGGTTAGGGTTAGGGTTAGGGTTAGGGTTAGGGTTAGGGTTAGGGTTAGGGTTAGGGTTAGGGTTAGGGTTAGGGTTAGGGTTAGGGTTAGGGTTAGGGTTAGGGTTAGGGTTAGGGTTAGGGTTAGGGTTAGGGTTAGGGTTAGGGTTAGGGTTAGGGTTAGGGTTAGGGTTAGGGTTAGGGTTAGGGTTAGGGTTAGGGTTAGGGTTAGGGTTAGGGTTAGGGTTAGGGTTAGGGTTAGGGTTAGGGTTAGGGTTAGGGTTAGGGTTAGGGTTAGGGTTAGGGTTAGGGTTAGGGTTAGGGTTAGGGTTAGGGTTAGGGTTAGGGTTAGGGTTAGGGTTAGGGTTAGGGTTAGGGTTAGGGTTAGGGTTAGGGTTAGGGTTAGGGTTAGGGTTAGGGTTAGGGTTAGGGTTAGGGTTAGGGTTAGGGTTAGGGTTAGGGTTAGGGTTAGGGTTAGGGTTAGGGTTAGGGTTAGGGTTAGGGTTAGGGTTAGGGTTAGGGTTAGGGTTAGGGTTAGGGTTAGGGTTAGGGTTAGGGTTAGGGTTAGGGTTAGGGTTAGGGTTAGGGTTAGGGTTAGGGTTAGGGTTAGGGTTAGGGTTAGGGTTAGGGTTAGGGTTAGGGTTAGGGTTAGGGTTAGGGTTAGGGTTAGGGTTAGGGTTAGGGTTAGGGTTAGGGTTAGGGTTAGGGTTAGGGTTAGGGTTAGGGTTAGGGTTAGGGTTAGGGTTAGGGTTAGGGTTAGGGTTAGGGTTAGGGTTAGGGTTAGGGTTAGGGTTAGGGTTAGGGTTAGGGTTAGGGTTAGGGTTAGGGTTAGGGTTAGGGTTAGGGTTAGGGTTAGGGTTAGGGTTAGGGTTAGGGTTAGGGTTAGGGTTAGGGTTAGGGTTAGGGTTAGGGTTAGGGTTAGGGTTAGGGTTAGGGTTAGGGTTAGGGTTAGGGTTAGGGTTAGGGTTAGGGTTAGGGTTAGGGTTAGGGTTAGGGTTAGGGTTAGGGTTAGGGTTAGGGTTAGGGTTAGGGTTAGGGTTAGGGTTAGGGTTAGGGTTAGGGTTAGGGTTAGGGTTAGGGTTAGGGTTAGGGTTAGGGTTAGGGTTAGGGTTAGGGTTAGGGTTAGGGTTAGGGTTAGGGTTAGGGTTAGGGTTAGGGTTAGGGTTAGGGTTAGGGTTAGGGTTAGGGTTAGGGTTAGGGTTAGGGTTAGGGTTAGGGTTAGGGTTAGGGTTAGGGTTAGGGTTAGGGTTAGGGTTAGGGTTAGGGTTAGGGTTAGGGTTAGGGTTAGGGTTAGGGTTAGGGTTAGGGTTAGGGTTAGGGTTAGGGTTAGGGTTAGGGTTAGGGTTAGGGTTAGGGTTAGGGTTAGGGTTAGGGTTAGGGTTAGGGTTAGGGTTAGGGTTAGGGTTAGGGTTAGGGTTAGGGTTAGGGTTAGGGTTAGGGTTAGGGTTAGGGTTAGGGTTAGGGTTAGGGTTAGGGTTAGGGTTAGGGTTAGGGTTAGGGTTAGGGTTAGGGTTAGGGTTAGGGTTAGGGTTAGGGTTAGGGTTAGGGTTAGGGTTAGGGTTAGGGTTAGGGTTAGGGTTAGGGTTAGGGTTAGGGTTAGGGTTAGGGTTAGGGTTAGGGTTAGGGTTAGGGTTAGGGTTAGGGTTAGGGTTAGGGTTAGGGTTAGGGTTAGGGTTAGGGTTAGGGTTAGGGTTAGGGTTAGGGTTAGGGTTAGGGTTAGGGTTAGGGTTAGGGTTAGGGTTAGGGTTAGGGTTAGGGTTAGGG
>NW_027316911.1:15000-23935 GCF_033978685.3 Nerophis lumbriciformis | reverse complement strand
TAACCCTAACCCTAACCCTAACCCTAACCCTAACCCTAACCCTAACCCTAACCCTAACCCTAACCCTAACCCTAACCCTAACCCTAACCCTAACCCTAACCCTAACCCTAACCCTAACCCTAACCCTAACCCTAACCCTAACCCTAACCCTAACCCTAACCCTAACCCTAACCCTAACCCTAACCCTAACCCTAACCCTAACCCTAACCCTAACCCTAACCCTAACCCTAACCCTAACCCTAACCCTAACCCTAACCCTAACCCTAACCCTAACCCTAACCCTAACCCTAACCCTAACCCTAACCCTAACCCTAACCCTAACCCTAACCCTAACCCTAACCCTAACCCTAACCCTAACCCTAACCCTAACCCTAACCCTAACCCTAACCCTAACCCTAACCCTAACCCTAACCCTAACCCTAACCCTAACCCTAACCCTAACCCTAACCCTAACCCTAACCCTAACCCTAACCCTAACCCTAACCCTAACCCTAACCCTAACCCTAACCCTAACCCTAACCCTAACCCTAACCCTAACCCTAACCCTAACCCTAACCCTAACCCTAACCCTAACCCTAACCCTAACCCTAACCCTAACCCTAACCCTAACCCTAACCCTAACCCTAACCCTAACCCTAACCCTAACCCTAACCCTAACCCTAACCCTAACCCTAACCCTAACCCTAACCCTAACCCTAACCCTAACCCTAACCCTAACCCTAACCCTAACCCTAACCCTAACCCTAACCCTAACCCTAACCCTAACCCTAACCCTAACCCTAACCCTAACCCTAACCCTAACCCTAACCCTAACCCTAACCCTAACCCTAACCCTAACCCTAACCCTAACCCTAACCCTAACCCTAACCCTAACCCTAACCCTAACCCTAACCCTAACCCTAACCCTAACCCTAACCCTAACCCTAACCCTAACCCTAACCCTAACCCTAACCCTAACCCTAACCCTAACCCTAACCCTAACCCTAACCCTAACCCTAACCCTAACCCTAACCCTAACCCTAACCCTAACCCTAACCCTAACCCTAACCCTAACCCTAACCCTAACCCTAACCCTAACCCTAACCCTAACCCTAACCCTAACCCTAACCCTAACCCTAACCCTAACCCTAACCCTAACCCTAACCCTAACCCTAACCCTAACCCTAACCCTAACCCTAACCCTAACCCTAACCCTAACCCTAACCCTAACCCTAACCCTAACCCTAACCCTAACCCTAACCCTAACCCTAACCCTAACCCTAACCCTAACCCTAACCCTAACCCTAACCCTAACCCTAACCCTAACCCTAACCCTAACCCTAACCCTAACCCTAACCCTAACCCTAACCCTAACCCTAACCCTAACCCTAACCCTAACCCTAACCCTAACCCTAACCCTAACCCTAACCCTAACCCTAACCCTAACCCTAACCCTAACCCTAACCCTAACCCTAACCCTAACCCTAACCCTAACCCTAACCCTAACCCTAACCCTAACCCTAACCCTAACCCTAACCCTAACCCTAACCCTAACCCTAACCCTAACCCTAACCCTAACCCTAACCCTAACCCTAACCCTAACCCTAACCCTAACCCTAACCCTAACCCTAACCCTAACCCTAACCCTAACCCTAACCCTAACCCTAACCCTAACCCTAACCCTAACCCTAACCCTAACCCTAACCCTAACCCTAACCCTAACCCTAACCCTAACCCTAACCCTAACCCTAACCCTAACCCTAACCCTAACCCTAACCCTAACCCTAACCCTAACCCTAACCCTAACCCTAACCCTAACCCTAACCCTAACCCTAACCCTAACCCTAACCCTAACCCTAACCCTAACCCTAACCCTAACCCTAACCCTAACCCTAACCCTAACCCTAACCCTAACCCTAACCCTAACCCTAACCCTAACCCTAACCCTAACCCTAACCCTAACCCTAACCCTAACCCTAACCCTAACCCTAACCCTAACCCTAACCCTAACCCTAACCCTAACCCTAACCCTAACCCTAACCCTAACCCTAACCCTAACCCTAACCCTAACCCTAACCCTAACCCTAACCCTAACCCTAACCCTAACCCTAACCCTAACCCTAACCCTAACCCTAACCCTAACCCTAACCCTAACCCTAACCCTAACCCTAACCCTAACCCTAACCCTAACCCTAACCCTAACCCTAACCCTAACCCTAACCCTAACCCTAACCCTAACCCTAACCCTAACCCTAACCCTAACCCTAACCCTAACCCTAACCCTAACCCTAACCCTAACCCTAACCCTAACCCTAACCCTAACCCTAACCCTAACCCTAACCCTAACCCTAACCCTAACCCTAACCCTAACCCTAACCCTAACCCTAACCCTAACCCTAACCCTAACCCTAACCCTAACCCTAACCCTAACCCTAACCCTAACCCTAACCCTAACCCTAACCCTAACCCTAACCCTAACCCTAACCCTAACCCTAACCCTAACCCTAACCCTAACCCTAACCCTAACCCCAAACCTAACCAGCCAGTGCCTCCAATCCTCTTACGGCTCTCACTCTCCCTCGCTCGCCCTCCTGGACCTGCCAAAACAGACAGAAAACGCATAAATATACTCATTTGGGGATGGGACTCATATACAATCGGAGCATCATATTAAGGGGAGGTAACAGGGAATATATACCTAAAACCTACCCCAACCCTAATCCTAAAACCTAACCCTAACCCTAACCCTAACCCTAACCCTAACCTTGGGTACGGTACACATACGTACATTCAGAGCATTACACTAAGGGGAGCTTACTGGGACTATCCTCTCCCAACTCTCTGTTTAATACTGAAGCCCTAGGTCACACATCCAGGGTACTTTCTGTATTATTTCCATTTGAATGTACTAGTGTTTGTCTATTATTATATATATATATATATATATATACATATATATTTATTATAATATATTATATAATATTTATACCATATTACATTGTATTATATTATATATCATATAACAATAACAATGTCTATCATTTCATGTTATTGTTTTAGCAGACAGGATTTTGCAGTAGCATCCTGGGGCTTCAGAGGGTCACTGTTGTCTTCTTTTTACACTTGTGTTGTGGTCAAGACTTCTATTTTGAAGGCCAACTTGTGTTTGACGTGGACCCCACCCCTTCATTTAAATGTTATATTGCTATTAACACCTTTCTCCTGCAATACCTGTTTTCACTGCAAGGATAAAAGGTTGACTTTAGCCTACCTGCCGTGCTAACCTGCTAATACTCTACAAACGAGTCAGGCCTGATGAAGGTATCTTACCGAAACGTTGCCATCTGACTCGTTTCATGTAAATATACATTTTCTACTTTTTTCATATTTTTCTGACACATTGTAGTATTTTTCTTGTATTTGTTTACTTGCCGTGTCCAGTTGAAGGCCTGGTCGCGGCGCGACGCTTTCGTTCCACTAGTCGCTATTTTCTGTAAATAAACAGCCTATTTTTGATACTACATGTGCTATTTTTACTCACGAGATATTCCGGTGGCTCATTAGCGCGAGATACAGCATATTTTTGAACAAAAAAGCGTATCTCACCGTTTATGCAGCCAGCCATCAACCGGAAGTGATTATCTTGACCTCGGCGGAAGTCCCGCCTCCGAGCATTCCGTTCTCTCTTTTTCACAAAGGAAACGGATAAAGACAATTTATTTTTATAAAGCGAACAAACCTTTTTTTCGCCAACCAGTTTTTCACATCATCCACACCAGCGACATATTAAAATAATTTTGCAATATGTCGGATGGTTTCGAATACGACTGGCTTCCGGTCAGGTCGGGGCGAAGACGCGCACGGCGACGTCAGGCTGCGCCTTCAGAGTGGCTCGCCCAGGATGATGAACGTTGTCATTATGACCAGGAGGAATATTTTTCTCAGTGGGATGAGCAGCGGCCCCAGAGGTCTTATGCGGATGTAGCACGGGGACGGCAGGATTCCTATCCGCGTCGCCCCTACCCGCAGACACGCCGCCATTTTGATGACCTACATCAAGAGCGCCGCAGCGCCCCTCAGTGGAATTATAGGAGAAACACACGCCAAAATAGGAATTTTGTGCCTTCAAGACAGCACTCTCAGGAGTACTTTAGGCCACAATATTCACCTCAAAGACGTCCCCGCTATCCTCCTCCCCCCAGGGGGACACGGAGGAAACGCCGGGATGCTTCCAGGAGGAATGGGCGCTCCCGTAATACCAGTAGAGACATGGACTCTAGGCCTCCCAGACATTATTCTCAGGACTATTTTTTACCTGAACATTGGCCTCAAAGACGTCCCCGCAATCCTCCCCGTCCCAAGAAGACACGCAAGAAGCGTCAGGACGCTTCTCGGAGGACTGCACCCCCTGACAACTCCACAACGTCCATGGAGGGGAATTTAAAAGCACAGTGTTTTTATAATATTATCAAAATAACACATCATTTGAATAATGTTACAAAAGACACTCACCCCCAGTCCATAATAAAAATGGAAGAGACGCTTGCCACCATGATCAAACCAGCGGTCTCCAACCCTGACGTTGAGACGCTTATCAGGTGCAATGCCAGGACTTGGGCATTAACGACGGTTGAGGTTTTAAGAGACCATTATAAAAACACTCTACAAGTGGAATTGGACAAGATAACCAGTTTTATTGACGAGGTTTGGAGACCCGCTTTTCAGCTGGCCTCTACATGGGCCAAGAAACATCTGGGACGCAGACTGATGGGGGACACCCTCGGGAAGGCCGAGGCTCTGATCGTCGCGGCCTTCGCCGACCCCCCTGTCAACGCGGAGGTGGTACGCCCGGCCCAGTCCTTGCCGGTCCAGACCGCCACCCGGGTATCGGTGGGCACCCATACTGACCCTACGGGCCCTGACGGGGCTCCTGGGGTGGTACGGGCTAGCAGCCCTCCGGCTCGGGTCGTCGCCCGGGTCTCGGTGGCTACCAGCACCGACGCCGTGGCTCCAGATTGGTCTCCTGAGGTGGATCGGGATGCAATCCCTCCAGCACGGGTTGCCCCGATCTTCCTTCCTCGTCGACCGGAACCACCCAAGGAGCAGAGGGTGACACAGCCCCGGGCCACGGACAGCGGGCCTGCCCAGGACACCCTCGGCGAGGCTCCGCCCACCCAGCTTATTCCTGCATCTCGCAGGAGGCTTCCTCTGGGATCACCTGCAAGACAAGACACACAGGAGACCCCCACTCAGACCGAGGACGACGATGACTCACCACGTGGGTCCACAAGCTCCGGGGCGGATCAAACCCAGGACACCCCCACCCATACAGAGGACGACGATGACTCACCAGGGGGACCCACGGCCTCCTCGCCTCTCCTGATCGACTTTCGGGATGAAGAACAGGAGCGGGGGCTTTCTTCGGTGATGTCCCCTCGTTACTCTTCCGCGACCCCCGACTGGCCCCCTCTCCAGCCTGAGACGGCAGATGAGACGGCACCACAGGGTGAATTTTCACCACGGGGGCCCACACTTTCCGGGGCTCCTATGGTGGACTATGAGGACTCACCCTTGCAGCGGACGCCTCCTCAGGAGACGCCCCCTCAGGAGATGCTTCCTCAGGAGTCCCCCGATTGGGCACATTTGTTCCCTGGGGCACTCAAAAGGAAGCCACACAAGAGGCCTTCCGTCCCAGATACTCCACAACACCTGTCTATTCCAGAATGTGTCGAGTTGGTAGAGGATACGACTAGTGCCTCCCCCCGTAGACCCACTAGACACATGGTCTCGAGTAGGAGGATGATGGATTGGAAGTTGTCGGCCAACAAGAAATTCTTGGTGATCGGCGACTCCAATCTGTCCCACCTACCACCTTTTTACGTCGACGACCTTCAGATCGACAGTTACCCGGGCGCCAGTTTTAGACACGCGGAGGCCATCCTACGCAAGACCGTAATTGCTGCACCGGTTGAAGTGTTGGTTCTAGCCTTTGGGATCAACCATCGTGAGCAGAAAGTTAAGGAGACCGCTATTAAGCAGCTCCAAGGGGCACTCAGGATGGCCGTGGCTACCTTCCCACGGGCCCGAGTGCTAATCCCCCTGATTAACTATTCGGCCGCTTTGCCCGTTGAGCAGAAAAACAACCTCGGGCGGCTGAATAGTTTAATCAGCAACAATTATGCTCACATCCCGGCTCTCGACAGCCGGGACTTTGAGACCCAACCCGACCTGGTCCACTGGACTCGGGACACGGCCAAGTTGATGCTCAAGCACTGGCTTGACTTTTTAAACTTGGCATCCCCATAATCCCGATCGCTCGGGGGGGTAATAAGAACGTGATAAATTTGGCCCATAATTTCACGCCAACCCCCTTACAAATCTCCCTCCTCAATAAGGGCCTCAACTTCATTCCTTCCACTAATCTCAGTAGCGACTGGCATCATCAACTTCAATTTGACCTCCAGCGCTACCACAGACGTGTCAAACTTGAGGTATACTATGAGAAACAAGATTCTCTCGGACCCACACCGTTCACAGCCCGTTCCGGCTGGGAGCCCTCACCTGGACTTATGCCTCCGGAATTCCAGGCTATGGTCCGGTCCGACGGGCTCTCCATGTCCGGTTCGGGCTGCGCACCTGCGGTCGCTCCCAATTTGACACGCGGAGAAGTCGAGGCCCTTCATAGTCTAAAAACAAACAAACATATTGTGATCAAACCAGCCGACAAGGGGAGTGCTGTTGTCATTTTTGACAGATCGCAATACATATGGGAGGGTTCTCGGCAGTTGAGTGACATGACGTATTATAAACCACTGCCGGAACCTATTTATCCGCAAACTATTCCCATGGTTGAAAAGATTCTGGATAATCTTCTACTTAAAAAATTTATCAATTTTAAACAACATAGGTATCTCATGGGGGAGCCGGATCCTCGCCCCCGCAGGTTCTACATGCTCCCTAAAATTCACAAGGAGCCAGACAAGTGGAGCAAGCCCCACGAGATCCCTCCGGGGCGACCCATTGTGTCTGACTGCGGCAGCGAGACGTACAGAACGGCGGCGTTCATCGATCATTATCTGACGCCGCTGTCCGTTCTGCACGACAGCTACCTCAGGGATACCTATGATTTTATTGATAAAATCAAGAAGGTCTGCATTCCCCCAGATGCCATTTTGTTTACCATCGACATTGACAGCCTGTATACAAACATTGATATAAATGAGGGGATACAGGCTGTCAAAAATGTCTTCTACAGGTACCGCGACGTTAGCAGGCCCGAAAAGGAGCTCCTGCAGCTCCTCGACATTAATTTGAGGAGAAACGACTTTGAGTTTGACGGTCGTTTCTACCTCCAAATTAAGGGCACTGCTATGGGCAAGAAATTTGCACCGGCGTATGCCAACATTTTTATGGCAGAGTGGGAGACCTCTGCCTTGGCCGCCTGCCCAAAACGTCCTCTCCACTACTTCCGGTACCTGGATGACATCTGGGGTGTCTGGACCCATTCCAGTGAGGAGTTCAGCGTGTTCTTAAACACGCTGAACACTCACAATAAAAATATCACCATCAAGTCGACCACGAGCAACACATCGGTCGACTTTTTGGACACCACGACATTCAAGGGTCCCGACTTTGCCGACACGCAACACTTGGACATCAGGGTGTTCTTCAAGGAGACCGACACCCACGCGCTCCTCTTCAAAAGCAGCTTCCACCCCAAGCATACCTTCGCGGGGTTGGTGAAATCCCAATTGTTGAGGTTCCATCGTGTCTGCACCAGAAGGGAGGACTTCCTGACGGCCTCGAGGACCCTCTTTTCTGCCCTGAAGGGGAGGGGCTATTCCAGGTCCTTCCTCCGACGGCAGTTGAGGGTCTTCTTGGACCCGAAGGGGCCTCCCCCTGGGACCGACATGATCCCTCTCATCACCACCTACTCTCCCTCGGCCGTGCGGGTCGCCAAGAAGGTCAAAGACCACTTCCGGACCTTTGCGGAGAGTAGCGGGAGGCTGCCGGGGCGCTACGTGGTGCCGGCCTACCGTAAGAACCCCAACTTGAATGATCTGTTGGTCAGGGCCAGGGTCAGCTCACTGAGAGACCCGCCCTCCACTAGGAGGGACACCCTTGTCCGCCACTCACAATGGTTGGTGAACCCCCACAACCGCAAGGTTTTCCAGCCGTTGTGCCGTGGCGGCCGACACACCCGGAACTGTGTGTACGTGATTCGGTGCCAACGATGTGGCGATATGTACGTGGGCGAGACGGGCAATACCTTAGCTAGGAGATTCGCCCAACACAAGTACAACATCGTTAGGCATAAAAATACCAACACTCACCTGGTTCAGCATTTTCTCCGACACGGGTGGTCTTCCGTCCGGGCGACTGTCGTAGAGACGGATCCCAAATGGAGCCTCGCCCAACGCCACCGGGCGGAGCTCCTTTGGATCTCCAAATTGGGCACCAGACATCCAGGGGGCCTAAATGAGGTGTGAGTGTGAGCCCGTTGGATTGTGACGGACAGTGCACATTCCCGTTTTTCCCTTCTTTATTTTTCCCATACCCCCCACCCCCCCTCTTCCCTAACCCTAACCATTCCCTTCTCCTTACCTAAAACCTACCCCCAAACCTAACCCTAACCCTAACCCTAACCCTAACCCTAACCCTAACCCTAACCCTAACCCTAACCCTAACCCTAACCCTAACCCTAACCCTAACCCTAACCCTAACCCTAACCCTAACCCTAACCCTCTAACCCTAACCCTAACCCTAACCCTAACCCTAACCCTAACCCTAACCCTAACCCTAACCCTAACCCTAACCCTAACCCTAACCCTAACCCTAACCCTAACCCTAACCCTAACCCTAACCCTAACCCTAACCCTAACCCTAACCCTAACCCTAACCCTAACCCTCCGACACCCACGCGCTACTTTTCAAAAGCAGCTTCCACCCCAAGCAT
>NW_027316911.1:0-12500 GCF_033978685.3 Nerophis lumbriciformis | reverse complement strand
CCCAATTTGACACGCGGAGAAGTCGAGGCCCTTCATAGTCTAAAAACAAACAAACATATTGTGATCAAACCAGCCGACAAGGGGAGTGCTGTTGTCATTTTCGACAGATCGCAATACATATGGGAGGGTTCTCGGCAGTTGAGTGACATGACGTATTATAAACCACTGCCGGAACCTATTTATCCGCAAACTATCCCCATGGTAGAAAAGATTCTGGATAATCTTCTACTTAAAAAATTTATCAATTTTAAACAACATAGGTATCTCATGGGGGAGCCGGATCCTCGCCCCCGCAGGTTCTACATGCTCCCTAAAATTCACAAGGAGCCAGACAAGTGGAGCAAGCCCCACGAGATCCCTCCGGGGCGACCCATTGTGTCTGACTGCGGCAGCGAGACGTACAGAACGGCGGCGTTCATCGATCATTATCTGACGCCGCTTTCCGTTCTGCACGACAGCTACCTCAGGGATACCTATGATTTTATTGATAAAATCAAGAATGTTTGCATTCCCCCAGATGCCATTTTGTTTACCATCGACATTGACAGCCTGTATACAAACATTGATATAAATGAGGGGATACAGGCTGTCAAAAATGTCTTCTACAGGTACCGCGACGTTAGCAGGCCCGAAAAGGAGCTCCTGCAGCTCCTCGACATTAATTTGAGGAGAAACGACTTTGAGTTTGACGGTCGTTTCTACCTCCAAATTAAGGGCACTGCTATGGGCAAGAAATTTGCACCGGCGTATGCCAACATTTTTATGGCAGAGTGGGAGACCTCTGCCTTGGCCGCCTGCCCAAAACGTCCTCTCCACTACTTCCGGTACCTGGATGACATCTGGGGTGTCTGGACCCATTCCAGTGAGGAGTTCAGCGTGTTCTTAAACACGCTGAACACTCACAATAAAAATATCACCATCAAGTCGACCACGAGCAACACATCGGTCGACTTTTTGGACACCACGACATTCAAGGGTCCCGACTTTGCCGACACGCAACACTTGGACATCAGGGTGTTCTTCAAGGAGACCGACACCCACGCGCTCCTCTTCAAAAGCAGCTTCCACCCCAAGCATACCTTCGCGGGGTTGGTGAAATCCCAATTGTTGAGGTTCCATCGTGTCTGCACCAGAAGGGAGGACTTCCTGACGGCCTCGAGGACCCTCTTTTCTGCCCTGAAGGGGAGGGGCTATTCCAGGTCCTTCCTCCGACGGCAGTTGAGGGTCTTCTTGGACCCGAAGGGGCCTCCCCCTGGGACCGACATGATCCCTCTCATCACCACCTACTCTCCCTCGGCCGTGCGGGTCGCCAAGAAGGTCAAAGACCACTTCCGGACCTTTGCGGAGAGTAGCGGGAGGCTGCCGGGGCGCTACGTGGTGCCGGCCTACCGTAAGAACCCCAACTTGAATGATCTGTTGGTCAGGGCCAGGGTCAGCTCACTGAGAGACCCGCCCTCCACTAGGAGGGACACCCTTGTCCGCCACTCACCATGGTTGGTGAACCCCCACAACCGCAAGGTTTTCCAGCCGTTGTGCCGTGGCGGCCGACACACCCGGAACTGTGTGTACGTGATTCGGTGCCAACGATGTGGCGATATGTACGTGGGCGAGACGGGCAATACCTTAGCTAGGAGATTCGCCCAACACAAGTACAACATCGTTAGGCATAAAAATACCAACACTCACCTGGTTCAGCATTTTCTCCGACACGGGTGGTCTTCCGTCCGGGCGACTGTCGTAGAGACGGATCCCAAATGGAGCCTCGCCCAACGCCACCGGGCGGAGCTCCTTTGGATCTCCAAATTGGGCACCAGACATCCAGGGGGCCTAAATGAGGTGTGAGTGTGAGCCCGTTGGATTGTGACGGACAGTGCACATTCCCGTTTTTCCCTTCTTTATTTTTCCCATACCCCCCACCCCCCCTCTTCCCTAACCCTAACCATTCCCTTCTCCTTACCTAAAACCTACCCCCAAACCTAACCCTAACCCTAACCCTAACCCTAACCCTAACCCAAGTAAGAAAAAATAGGGGTCAGAGGTCACAGACATGGAGAACTTATCTGGATTTTTTTCTTGAAGTGATTTAATACTTCTTTAATTGTGTGTGGTGATATTTACTTGTGTGCAGTGCTGTGATATTAGAGTGCCCCACCCAGCTGGTCTGGATGAATTATACTTACCTTCTGGAGTGATTATGTAACCAGATAGTTCTCTTTTGTCTGTGGAGTGACTAAGTATTGCAGTTGTGTGCAGACGCCACCTGCAGGCACTCGGGAGGAGCGACTGATTGGGAGCACAAGCCATGCCCCCTGCAGGCTCTTCTATAAAACCTCGTTTTGCAATTCTGGCTCATTTTTCCTCCAGCAGATGAGGGGACATCTTGCTCAGAGAGAGGTAATGAGGCCAATTTCTCAAAATTTCATGCCTGATGAGGTCATGCAGACCGAAACGCGCGTCGCATGATGTGGAATTTGATTGAATAATGTGTCTGACGCCACGTTCGGCGGTGTTCGTTCGGGGTCCCTGGGGGGTGTGCGTCTGGTGGGGGGTCACTGGGCGGATTGTTGATGGACAGTGCCTAACCCTAACCCTACCCCCAACCCTAACCCTAACCTTAACCCCCAACACCTAACCCTAACCCTAACCCTAACCCTAACCCTAACCCTAACCCTAACCCTAACCCCCTAACCCCCTAACCCTAACCCTAACCCTAACCCTAACCCTAACCCTAACCCTAACCCTCTAACCCTAACCCTAACCCTAACCCTAACCCTCTAACCCTCTAACCCTAACCCTAACCCTAACCCTAACCCTAACCCCCACTGGCTTGACTTTTTAAACTTGGCATCCCCATAATCCCGATCGCTCGGGGGGGTAATAAGAACGTGATAAATTTGGCCCATAATTTCACGCCAACCCCCTTACAAATCTCCCTCCTTAACAAGGGCCTCAACTTCATTCCCTCCACTAATCTCAGTAGCGACTGGCATCATCAACTTCAATTTGATCTCCAGCGCTACCACAGACGTGTTAAACTTGAGGTGTACTATGAGAAACAAGATTCTCTCGGACCCACACCGTTCACAGCCCGTTCCGGCTGGGAGCCCTCACCTGGACTTATGCCTCCGGAATTCCAGGCTATGGTCCGGTCCGACGGGCTCTCCATGTTCGGTTCGGGTTGCGCACCTGCGGTCGCTCCCAATTTGACACGCGGAGAAGTCGAGGCCCTTCATAGTCTAAAAACAAACAAACACATTGTGATCAAACCAGCCGACAAGGGGAGTGCTGTTGTCATTTTTGACAGATCGCAATACATATGGGAGGGTTCTCGGCAGTTGAGTGACATGACGTATTATAAACCACTGCCGGAACCTATTTATCCGCAAACTATTCCCATGGTAGAAAAGATTCTGGATAATCTTCTACTTAAAAAATTTATCAATTTCAAACAACATAGGTATCTCATGGGGGAGCCGGATCCTCGCCCCCGCAGGTTCTACATGCTCCCTAAAATTCACAAGGAGCCAGACAAGTGGAGCAAGCCCCACGAGATCCCTCCGGGGCGACCCATTGTGTCTGACTGCGGCAGCGAGACGTACAGAACGGCGGCGTTCATCGATCATTATCTGACGCCGCTTTCCGTTCTGCACGACAGCTACCTCAGGGATACCTATGATTTTATTGATAAAATCAAGAATGTTTGCATTCCCCCAGATGCCATTTTGTTTACCATCGACATTGACAGCCTGTATACAAACATTGATATCAATGAGGGGATGCAGGCTGTCAAAAATGTCTTCTACAGGTACCGCGACGTTAGCAGGCCCGAAAAGGAGCTCTTACAGCTCCTCGACATTAATTTGAGGAGAAACGACTTTGAGTTTGACGGTCGTTTCTACCTCCAAATTAAGGGCACTGCTATGGGCAAGAAATTTGCACCGGCGTATGCCAACATTTTCATGGCAGAGTGGGAGACCTCTGCCTTGGCCGCCTGCCCAAAACGTCCTCTCCACTACTTCCGGTACCTGGATGACATCTGGGGTGTCTGGACCCATTCCAGTGAGGAGTTCAGCGTGTTCTTAAACACGCTGAACACTCACAATAAAAATATCACCATCAAGTCGACCACGAGCAACACATCGGTCGACTTTTTGGACACCACGACATTCAAGGGTCCCGACTTTGCCGACACGCAACACTTGGACATCAGGGTGTTCTTCAAGGAGACCGACACCCACGCGCTCCTTTTCAAAAGCAGCTTCCACCCCAAGCATACCTTCGCGGGGTTGGTGAAATCCCAATTGTTGAGGTTTCATCGTGTCTGCACCAGAAGGGAGGACTTCCTGACGGCCTCGAGGACCCTCTTTTCTGCCCTGAAGGGGAGGGGCTATTCCAGGTCCTTCCTCCGACGGCAGTTGAGGGTCTTCTTGGACCCGAAGGGGCCTCCCCCTGGGACCGACATGATCCCTCTCATCACCACCTACTCTCCCTCGGCCGTGCGGGTCGCCAAGAAGGTCAAAGACCACTTCCGGACCTTTGCGGAGAGTAGCGGGAGGCTGCCGGGGCGCTACGTGGTGCCGGCCTACCGTAAGAACCCCAACTTGAATGATCTGTTGGTCAGGGCCAGGGTCAGCTCACTGAGAGACCCGCCCTCCACTAGGAGGGACACCCTTGTCCGCCACTCACAATGGTTGGTGAACCCCCACAACCGCAAGGTTTTCCAGCCGTTGTGCCGTGGCGGCCGACACACCCGGAACTGTGTGTACGTTATTCGGTGCCAACGATGTGGCGATATGTACGTGGGCGAGACGGGCAATACCTTAGCTAGGAGATTCGCCCAACACAAGTACAACATCGTTAGGCATAAAAATACCAACACTCACCTGGTTCAGCATTTTCTCCGACACGGGTGGTCTTCCGTCCGGGCGACTGTCGTAGAGACGGATCCCAAATGGAGCCTCGCCCAACGCCACCGGGCGGAGCTCCTTTGGATCTCCAAATTGGGCACCAGACATCCAGGGGGCCTAAATGAGGTGTGAGTGTGAGCCCGTTGGATTGTGACGGACAGTGCACATTCCCGTTTTTCCCTTCTTTATTTTTCCCATACCCCCCACCCCCCCTCTTCCCTAACCCTAACCATTCCCTTCTCCTTACCTAAAACCTACCCCCAAACCTAACCCTAACCCTAACCCTAACCCTAACCCTAACCCTAACCCTACCCTAACCCTAACCCTAACCCTAACCCTAACCCTTTTTTGGAAAATAATCATTAACTTTAGAATTTGATGCCAGCAACACGTGACAAAGAAGTTGGGAAAGGTGGCAATAAATACTGATAAAGTTGAGGAATGCTCATCAAACACTTATTTGGAACATCCCACAGGTGTGCAGGCTAATTGGGAACAGGTGGGTGCCATGATTGGGTATAAAAACAGCTTCCCAAAAAATGCTCAGTCTTTCACAAGAAAGGATGGGGCGAGGTACACCCCTTTGTCCACAACTGCGTGAGTAAATAGTCAAACAGTTTAAGAACAACGTTTCTCAAAGTGCAATTGCAAGAAATGTAGGGATTTCAACATCTACGGTCCGTAATATCATCAAAAGGTTCAGAGAATCTGGAGAAATCACTCCACGTAAGCGGCATGGCGGGAAACCAACATTGAATGACCGTGACCTTCCATCCCTCAGACGGCACTGTATCAAAAAACGACATAAATCTCTAAAGGATATCACCACATGGGATCAGGAACACTTCAGAAAACCACTGTCACTAAATACAGTTGGTCGCTACATCTGTAAGTGCAAGTTAAAGCTCTACTATGCAAAGCCAAAGCCATTTATCAACAACATCCAGAAACGCCGCCGGCTTCGCTGGGCCCGAGATCATCTAAGATGGACTCATGCAAAGTGGAAAAGTGTTCTGTGGTCTGACGAGTCCACATTTCAAATTGTTTTTGGAAACTGTGGACGTCGTGTCATCCGGACCAAAGGGGAAGCGAACCATCCAGACTGTTATTGACGCAAAGTGTAAAAGGCAGCATGTGTGATGGTATGGGGGTGCATTAGTGCCCAAGACATGGGTAACTTACACATCTGTGAAGGCACCATTAATGCTGAAAGGTACATACAGGTTTTGGAACAACATATGCTGTCATCTAAACACCGTCTTTTTCATGGACGCCCCTGCTTATTTCAGTAAGACAATGCCAAGCCACATTCAGCACGTGTTACAACAGCGTGGCTTTGTAAAAAAAGAGTGCAGGTACTTTACTGGCTCGCCTGCAGTCCAGACTTGTCTCCCATTGAAAATGTGTGGCACATTATGAAGCCTAAAATACGACAGCGGAGACCCCGGACTGTTGAACGACTGAAGCTCTACATAAAACAAGAATGGGAAAGAATTCCACTTTCAAAGCTTCAACAATTAGTTTCCTCAGTTCCCAATTGTTTATTGAGTGTTGTTAAAAGGAAAGGCCATGTAACACAGTGGTGAACATGCCCTTTCCCAACTACTTTGTCACGTGTTGCAGCCATGAAATTTTAAGTTAATTATTATTTGCAAAAAAAAAATAAAGTTTATGAGTTTGAACATCAAATATGTTGTCTTTGTAGCATATTCAACTGAATATGGCTTGAAAATGATTTGCAAATCATTGTATTCCGTTTATATTTACATCTAAAACAATTTCCCAACTCATATGGAAATGAGGTTTGTATAACAGTTTAAATGGATTAATAGTTTGGCATTGCTTGTGTTGTAAATGCAGTTTGTTCCATAGTTTTACTCCGCATACAGACACACAAAAACATTTACGAGTGGTTTGAGCTCTCAGCAATAAGAAATATCCAAAGCCTCTCAAGTTATGAGCCTGCACTCGTCTTATAAAAAAACGTTGTAGATTAGGCGGCAATAATTTGTTAAATGCTTTATATAAGATTATTAATGTATTATATTTAACAAGGTCATCAAATTTGAGCAACTTTGATTGCATAAACAGATTATGAGTATGTTCTAAATAACTAACGTCCGCACTGCTCTTTTCTGTAATATGGTATCGTATCAGAAGTGAAAGAGTTGAATCAGGACACCCCTACCAAATAAAATGTAGTTTCTTAAATGCAAACTATTGTAAACAAAAATGTTTATTTTGACAAAATATTCAACAAAAAGACATAGACATAGACACATCATTCAGTATGTGCCCTCGCAGGAATGTTGCTGCATGCTTTGAATGGGAAAACGTGGCACCATCTGGTGGACAAATGTACAAGAAGTCACATAGGGACAAGCAGTATAAAGACAAAAACATGAAGGAGTTCCTTCTTACTGTGCTAAAGTGACTGAACCGGTTCCTATACAAAGAGTTCAGAACACCTTTCAGTCCAGAGGGGAAGTGTTCAAAACAAAAATACACGTCAGAGACCATTGAGCAATGATTTGTGTTTGATTGTGTCAACAGAGTGGAAGACATGACTGGCAGGAAAACCTTTCAAGACTGGTTTGTTTGTCAGTGGGTACACTAACATGTCACCTGAGTCCTTTAAAGGGAAACACCAGACGGGTGTCCCTCGTAGGACTACAGTATCGCCAACAAATCCCAGCCCTTCACCAAAACCCTCAACCCTAACTGGCCTATTGGATGTCTCACATGAATGTTTGTTTCTTAACTTTGATGTTGGTTGCTATGTTTACCAGCCAGCACCTGTGTCTGCTATTCTGTGATGTTTGTGTCCCCGCCCAGGACAGGTTAGTCCACATCCGAGTCCTGCCGTCATATTGCAACAGAGCGTCCTCAGTATCGGTGAGTTGCTTTTAGATCATTTCTAAATAATATTTGTCACATTAATGTTTGACTTTGTTTCTGGTTCCATGCAACGTAGCAGCATTTGGTGTCGGGAAATCCACATTTTGATAGTGTTTGACTTAAAAGTGTGTGTTTATATACATATGTATATACAGTATACAGGCAAAAAAATGGCTGCTCAGTCGCCAAAAGTTTACTGTAAAATTTACTGTTGATTTGACTTCAAAATGCTGTCAATTAAAAAGAGTACTACTTTTATTTCTACGGTAAAATTCTGCCGACAGGGTTTTTCTTTCAAATCTACAGTGGATTGTACAGTTCGTTACTGTAAATGTAAAAACGGCACCACTGTTATTTTTACAGTAAAATTCTGGTAACTGAAGTAATAGTTGTTTCTTTAATGTCAAATCTAGTCTTTGTTTTTACTGTGCAATACTGTAAATGTAAAAATGGTACCACTGTTATTTTTACACAACAATTCTGGCGACTAAGCTGACAGGTTTTTCTACCCCAGTAAAATCTACATATCTATGAAAAATGGCTGCTCAGTCAACAAAATGTTACTGTAAAATTGACTGTTGATTTTACATCGATATACTGTAAATGTAAAAACGGTAGCACTTTTATTGTTACGATAAAATTATGTTTCTTTCAAATCCACATTGGATTTTACAGTTCACTACTGTAAATGTAAAAACCGTACCACTGTTATTTTTACAGTAAAATTTTGGCAACTGAAATAATAGTTGTTTTTTCTAATGTAAAATCTAGTCTTTGTTTTTACCGTGCAATACTGTTAAATGGTACCACTGTTGTTTGTTACAGAAAAATTATGCTACAATTTTTTTTAACTTTAAAATCTACAGTCATTGTTTTTAAAGTACATTGCTGTGAATGTAAAAACAGTACCACTTTTATTTTGACCATAACATTATGGTTACTCAGCTGCCAGATATTTACCTGCAAAATTGACGGTCATTTTTTACAGTGCATCACTGTAAAGTAAAAAAACAGTACCACTTTTGTTGCTACAGTAAAACTCTGGCGACTGAGTAGAGGTGGGGGAAATAATCACTTTTTAGATGCATCACAATTCGGACATGGACAATTATAAAATAATTAGTCAATGGATTTTATAATGAATCATATATTTATTTATTGTAAATAAAGTAATGCAGACAGTTCTAAAAAAAACATGTAATGTAACATAATAAATGTTATGGGAATTAATTGAATTGTTTCTTTTACAAATGCACTGTTTTTAAAAGTTGCAAGTGATAAACGCTTATTTAGTGAAACGAAAAGAAATGTGAAGCTACATTAATATACATGAATCAAAAATGCATCAATAAAGGATTTGTAATGGAATCGTATTGAATCGTAGCTCCTGAATCGTAATGAAATCGTAAAGGTGTCCAAAAATTCCCACCTCTGTGACTAAGCTGCCATTTTTTGTAGAATTGACTGTGGTATTTACAGTGCTTTCCTGTGAACTGAAAAACTCTACCAGTTTTTTAATTAACAGTGAAATTATGACGGAAGTAATGACCATAAATAGTAATAAATGGTACCCCTTTTATTTTCACCATAACATTTTGATAGCCGGCCGCCAATTTTTTTAAGGGCAAAATCTACAGCCGTTTTTTTTTTTAAAGTGCATCACTGTAAATAAAAAATGGTACCACTGTTATATGGTACATTTCTATTTTTTCCACAGTAAAATCTACATTCAATGTTTTTACAGTGCATGTCTGTAAACTAAAAAAAACTGTACCATTTTTATTTTGAAGGTAAAATGTCTGGCGACTGAGCTGCAAATTGGGATTTTTTGGTAAAATTGACGGTAAACTGAAAACAGAACTACTTTTATTTTGACAGTCAAAGTCTGGCCGTTTTTCTCTGTAAACTCTACACTTGGTATTTTTACAGTACATGACTGTAAATGCAAAAACTGTACCATTGTTATTTTCTACCATTTAATTCTGGCGGCTGAACTCCCATTTTTTTACTGGAAAAATCTGCAGTCTAGTGCATTACTGTAAATGGAAAAATTGTACCAACTTACATTTTTTGATCAAATTCTGGTGACTGAACAGACATGTTATTTTTACTGTAAAAATCTACAGTCGTTTTTTTTTTTAACAGTGCATTAGTGTAAATTGAAAAACGGCGCCATTGTTACTTTTTTTCTGTCGGCTGAACAGCCATTTTACTTTTACCGTAAAAATCAAGTGTTTTTTTTTTTTTTTTAAAACAGTGCAAGTTGGAAAAAAAACGGTATCATTTTTATTTTATTTTTATTTTGTGTCCTGTCCAGCTTCTCAGGCAAATCATATAGTTGATGTAGATGCCCATGTCGGCTGTTCAGATTTACTTTACAAAAGAGAAGTGTAGGATACTTCTCTTGTTGCCTTATTTGTATTTGACTTTATTAAATGTATTTATATTATCATTTAGTGTAGGAGGGGATAGAAAGAGAAAAAAAAGAACCATACAGTTTCACCATACAGTTTTGGGGACTCATCTGCCAGATTCTGAACTTCAAAATCTACGAGCGTTTTTTTACAGTGCATTACTGTACATGGAAAAACGGTACCACTGTTATTTTTGACAGTTAAATTCTAGCGACTGAGCTGCCATTGTTTTTATGGTAAAAAGTACAGTATTGAAGGTTTGTAACGTTCCTCCATCCAGTGAATCTTCTCCCAGCATGAGCGACTTGACCCAGCTGTCCCACAGACACAACAATAGCTCGGGGAACACGGCGCCCCAACTCACCTGGATGGACAACGGCGTCGTACCGGAATGGTTTCATGGGGGAATCACCAGGAAGTGAGTCACCATTCCTTCACGTGGCTGGAATGTTGTTTTGACAACGTTAACGCTAACTAACTAACTAACTAACTAAAAGTGCGTACGTCTTTCACTTTCTGACTGTTTAATGAACGCCACCAGCTGCCTTTGAAGTATGATAATAACTTCAAGAATGGATTAGTCTTGCGAGTTGCACTTGTTGTACTGCTTGTTTTGCTGCTGCTGTTTATTCCAACATTGCTTGTGTTGACGTGTTTCAAGTTGAAGTTTCAAGTTTCAAGTGTATTTATTCACAATAGCAAAGAACAAGTACAATAGTAGTTTCAAGATGTTGGTGTTCCAGGTCTGCAGAGGAGCTCCTGACGTCCAAGCTGCCAGGTTGCTTCCTGGTCCGAGTCAGCGAGAGCAGGGTCGGTTACACACTTTCTTATCGGTGAGTTGTCAAGCGGATCACGACACGGTTGTTGCAGCACCGACACACCTTTCCACCAAATGACGTGTGGTGTTTTCTTCAGGGCGCAGAAACGCTGCAGACATTTCATGATCGAGGCCAAAGGCGACTCCTTCGCCATCGTGGGCGAGCACAGGAGTCACCCCGGTCTACAGCAGCTGGTGGACTTTCACAGGAAGGTTCCCATCGCTCCATACACAGAGGTGCTGATGACCTCTTGTGGACAGGTGAGGAAGTGCAGCGCAGCTACTCAGCAATCACAATCCAAGTACCTCTGCATATTCATCTTTAATATTGTAATAATATCACAAGACAACAGCATTCTTTGTACATTTTGCTCACAACAATCCTCAACAGCCCCACATTCATTCATTCATTCATTCATTCAGTTAATCATCAAGTTATTCATGATTTCATTAATTCTTTAATTACCTGTTTTGTACATTCATTCATTCATTTATCAATTTCATATTTCATAAATGTATACATTCATTCATTTTATCCTTCATTAATCCATCTATTCATCTATTCATTCATGCATTCATTGGTCCATTCATTTATTTCTTAATTTATATATTAATTCATCCTCTTATGCATTCATTCATCCATTTATTCATTATCTGTCGATTTTATCCAATCATTTATTTATTAATGCATTTATTAATTCATCCATTTATTAATTCATCCATTCATTTGTCAATGTATTCATGCATCCATTCATTTATTCTTTGATTCATTCATCATTTATTCATACTTTGATGTATTCATTTAACTATTTATTTTTAAATGTATTCATTTATTGATTAATTTCTTCATTCAATCATGTATTTTTTTTATTTATTTAATAATTTATTTCGTCATTCATTCATTCTACCATTCATTCTTTCATCCATTATTCTTTTTTTTTAATTATTCATTCATGTATTCCTTCCTTTCTTCTTTATTTAATCTATTCATTCATTTAATATTGTTTTATTAATTCATTTATTAATTTCTTCATTCATTCATTCTAGATTTTATTCATTCATTTATGTTTTCTTGATTCTATTCATTCCTTTATTAAAATAATAATTCTTGAATTTATTCATTCTTTTATTAATTTCTTTGTTCATTCATTCATTTCTTATTCTATTCATCTTTTTATCTATTCATCATTTACTTATTAATTCATCCATGCATTCCTACTTTAATATGTTCATTCATTCATTCACAATGTCGCCCTGCCTTAATGTTCTCCTTAATATTTTTGATGAATGAAATATTGGAATTGAAAACAGAACATGTTGCAAAATATATTAGTATCAACATTTTTCAAATAAATCACTTATTAATTTTCACTTCCTGTATATTTTTGTTTTGCATTATTTTAGTCGTGGTCAAAAGTGTACGTACACTTGTAAAGAACATCATGTCATGGCTGTCTTGACTTT
>NW_027316910.1:15000-23987 GCF_033978685.3 Nerophis lumbriciformis | reverse complement strand
CTTGGAGCCCCTATTTTCAGACAGTTTGCCGTATTTCGGTGACGCCGGGGCGTCCATCAGGTCTTCCCGGGGAATGAGAGGCCTTTTGTGGCCATATGTCAACAAAAGAGTGGGGAAATGGAGCCCTCCGGTGGACTCCCGCTGCAAATGCACCCCCCAAATTAAATACATTAATTCCAGGCCTTTTGGGGCCCTATATTCAGACGGTGTGGAGCCCTCCAGTGGACTCCCGCCTCCAATGCACCCCCATAATTACCGACATCACCCCCCAAATTAAACACATTATTTCCAGTTCTTTTGGGCCCCTATTTTCAGACGGTTTGGCGTATTTCCTTGACGCCGGGGAGTCCTACAGGTGTTCCCGGGGAATGAGAGGCCTTTTGTGGGCCAGAAAGAGTGGGGAACCCTTGGAGCCCCTATTTTCAGACAGTTTGCCGTATTTCGGTGACGCCGGGGCGTCCATCAGGTCTTCCCGGGGAATGTGAGGCCTTTCGTGGGCCATATTTTCAGACAGATTGGCCTGTTTCAGTGACGCCGAGGCGTCCATCAGGTCTTCCCGGGGAGTGTGAGGCCTTTTGGGGCCCTATTTTCAGACAGAAAAAAAAGAAAAGTAACCCTTACACTACAAAGGACAGCGGGGAAACGCCCCCCCAGCAAAGTCACAGGGGAAGTGGGGTAGACAAGTGGAGAGTGTCTGGGGAAAAGTCCACAAAATGATCAAAAATCACACACAGGTACGAGTGCCACAAGTCCCGCCGCGTCCCACCCGAGTCCGAGGTGCCCCCCACATGCCCAAAACGCACCCAGCAAAGGCGCACTGTGAGTGGGGAAGAAAAGTTGGAAAAGTGGGCAAAAGTCCGGAAAAATGACCAAAAACCACACCCAGGTTAGAGCCCCACACGTCCTGCAGTCGCACCCGAGTCCTGGGATGCCCAACATGTCCAAAAAAATCAAAAAAAGCCCAAAAAATCAAAAAAAGCCCCGGGCCGTATCTTGGACGCCGGCGTACCGCGTTCGGCCCTCGTGCCGTAGTTTGGCGACCGATTGTAAAAATTTGCCGCGACCGGCTAGTTTTTTTCCTTGGAGTAAATAGAGAGTAGATCCAGCAGAAAATATGCACTATAAACAAAGAGAGGGAGTTTGGAGGGGGGGGGGGGGGCAAAAACGCCCTCTTGGAACTTAGTCCCGCCGCGTTCCACCAGTGTCTCGGGGTGCCTACAATGTCCACAACTTACCCAGCAAAGGTGCACTGTGATTGGGAAGAAAAGTTGGGAAAGTGGGCAAAAGTCCCGAATTTGGTCCAAAATCACACCCAGGTTCGAGTCCCACAAGTCCCGCCGCGTTCCACCAGGGTTCCGGGGTGCCTACAATGTCCACGACGCACCCAGCAAAGGTGCACTGTGATTGGGAAGAAAAGTTGGGAAAGTGGGCAAAAGTCCCGAATTTGGTCCAAAATCACACCCAGGTTCGAGTCCCACAAGTCCCGCCGCGTTCCACCAGTGTCTCGGGGTGCCTACAATGTCCACGACGCACCCAGCAAAGGCGCACTGTGATTGGGAAGAAAAGTTGGGAAAGTGGGCAAAAGTCCCGAATTTGGTCCAAAATCACACCCAGGTTCGAGTCCCACAAGTCCCGCCGCGTTCCACCGGTGTCCCGGGGGTGCCTGGCATGTCCACAACTTACCCAGCAAAGGCGCACTGTGATTGGGAAGAAAAGTTGGGAAAGTGGGCAAAAGTCCCGAATTTGGTCCAAAATCACACCCAGGTTCGAGTCCCACAAGTCCCGCCGCGTTCCACCAGTGTCTCGGGGTGCCTACAATGTCCACGACGCACCCAGCAAAGGCGCACTGTGATTGGGAAGAAAAGTTGGGAAAGTGGGCAAAAGTCCCGAATTTGGTCCAAAATCACACCCAGGTTCGAGTCCCACAAGTCCCGCCGCGTTCCACCAGTGTCTCGGGGTGCCTACAATGTCCACGACGCACCCAGCAAAGGCGCACTGTGATTGGGAAGAAAAGTTGGGAAAGTGGGCAAAAGTCCCGAATTTGGTCCAAAATCACACCCAGGTTCGAGTCCCACAAGTCCCGCCGCGTTCCACCAGTGTCTCGGGGTGCCTACAATGTCCACAACGCACCCAGCAAAGGCGCACTGTGATTGGGAAGAAAAGTTGGGAAAGTGGGCAAAAGTCCCGAATTTGGTCCAAAATCACACCCAGGTTCGAGTCCCACAAGTCCCGCCGCGTTCCACCAGGGTTCCGGGGTGCCTACAATGGCCACAACTTACCCAGCAAAGGTGCACTGTGATTGGGAAGAAAAGTTGGGAAAGTGGGCAAAAGTCCCGAATTTGGTCCAAAATCACACCCAGGTTCGAGTCCCACAAGTCCCGCCGCGTTCCACCAGTGTCTCGGGGTGCCTACAATGTCCACAAGGCACCCAGCAAAGGCGCACTGTGATTGGGAAGAAAAGTTGGGAAAGTGGGCAAAAGTCCCGAATTTGGTCCAAAATCACACCCAGGTTCGAGTCCCACAAGTCCCGCCGCGTTCCACCAGGGTTCCGGGGTGCCTACAATGTCCACAACGCACCCAGCAAAGGCGCACTGTGATTGGGAAGAAAAGTTGGGAAAGTGGGCAAAAGTCCCGAATTTTATCCAAAATCACCAAAATCACACCCAGGTTCGAGTCCCACAAGTCCCGCCGCGTTCCACCAGTGTCTCGGGGTGCCTACAATGGCCACAACTTACCCAGCAAAGGTGCACTGTGATTGGGAAGAAAAGTTGGGAAAGTGGGCAAAAGTCCCGAATTTGGTCCAAAATCACACCCAGGTTCGAGTCCCACAAGTCCCGCCGCGTTCCACCAGTGTCTCGGGGTGCCTACAATGTCCACAAGGCACCCAGCAAAGGCGCACTGTGATTGGGAAGAAAAGTTGGGAAAGTGGGCAAAAGTCCCGAATTTGGTCCAAAATCACACCCAGGTTCGAGTCCCACAAGTCCCGCCGCGTTCCACCAGGGTTCCGGGGTGCCTACAATGTCCACAACTTACCCAGCAAAGGCGTACTGTGATTGGGAAGAAAAGTTGGGAAAGTGGGCAAAAGTCCCGAATTTGGTCCAAAATCACACCCAGGTTCGAGTCCCACAAGTCCCGCCGCGTTCCACCAGGGTTCCGGGGCGCCTACAATGTCCACAACGCACCCAGCAAAGGCGCACTGTGATTGGGAAGAAAAGTTGGGAAAGTGGGCAAAAGTCCCGAATTTGGTCCAAAATCACACCCAGGTTCGAGTCCCACAAGTCCCGCCGCGTTCCACCAGTGTCTCGGGGTGCCTACAATGTCCACAACGCACCCAGCAAAGGCGCACTGTGATTGGGAAGAAAAGTTGGGAAAGTGGGCAAAAGTCCCGAATTTGGTCCAAAATCACACCCAGGTTCGAGTCCCACAAGTCCCGCCGCGTTCCACCAGTGTCTCGGGGTGCCTACAATGTCCACAACGCACCCAGCAAAGGCGCACTGTGATTGGGAAGAAAAGTTGGGAAAGTGGGCAAAAGTCCCGAATTTGGTCCAAAATCACACCCAGGTTCGAGTCCCACAAGTCCCGCCGCGTTCCACCAGGGTTCCGGGGTGCCTGGCATGTCCACAACTTACCCAGCAAAGGCGCACTGTGAGTGGGGAAGAAAAGTTGGAAAAGTGGGCAAAAGTCCCGAATTTGGTCCAAAATCACACCCAGGTTCGAGTCCCACAAGTCCCGCCGCGTTCCACCAGGGTTCCGGGGTGCCTACAATGTCCACAACGCACCCAGCAAAGGCGCACTGTGATTGGGAAGAAAAGTTGGGAAAGTGGGCAAAAGTCCCGAATTTTATCCAAAATCACCAAAATCACACCCAGGTTCGAGTCCCACAAGTCCCGCCGCGTTCCACCAGTGTCTCGGGGTGCCTACAATGGCCACAACTTACCCAGCAAAGGTGCACTGTGATTGGGAAGAAAAGTTGGGAAAGTGGGCAAAAGTCCCGAATTTGGTCCAAAATCACACCCAGGTTCGAGTCCCACAAGTCCCGCCGCGTTCCACCAGTGTCTCGGGGTGCCTACAATGTCCACAAGGCACCCAGCAAAGGCGCACTGTGATTGGGAAGAAAAGTTGGGAAAGTGGGCAAAAGTCCCGAATTTGGTCCAAAATCACACCCAGGTTCGAGTCCCACAAGTCCCGCCGCGTTCCACCAGGGTTCCGGGGTGCCTGACATGTCCACGACGCACCCAGCAAAGGCGCACTGTGATTGGGAAGAAAAGTTGGGAAAGTGGGCAAAAGTCCCGAATTTGGTCCAAAATCACACCCAGGTTCGAGTCCCACAAGTCCCGCCGCGTTCCACCAGGGTTCCGGGGTGCCTGACATGTCCACGACGCACCCAGCAAAGGCGCACTGTGATTGGGAAGAAAAGTTGGGAAAGTGGGCAAAAGTCCCGAATTTGGTCCAAAATCACACCCAGGTTCGAGTCCCACAAGTCCCGCCGCGTTCCACCAGGGTTCCGGGGTGCCTACAATGTCCACAACGCACCCAGCAAAGGCGCACTGTGATTGGGAAGAAAAGTTGGGAAAGTGGGCAAAAGTCCCGAATTTGGTCCAAAATCACACCCAGGTTCGAGTCCCACAAGTCCCGCCGCGTTCCACCAGGGTTCCAGGGTGCCTACAATGTCCACGACGCACCCAGCAAAGGCGCACTGTGATTGGGAAGAAAAGTTGGGAAAGTGGGCAAAAGTCCCGAATTTGGTCCAAAATCACACCCAGGTTCGAGTCCCACAAGTCCCGCCGCGTTCCACCAGGGTTCCGGGGTGCCTACAATGTCCACAACGCACCCAGCAAAGGCGCACTGTGATTGGGAAGAAAAGTTGGGAAAGTGGGCAAAAGTCCCGAATTTGGTCCAAAATCACACCCAGGTTCGAGTCCCACAAGTCCCGCCGCGTTCCACCAGGGTTCCGGGGTGCCTACAATGTCCACAACGCACCCAGCAAAGGCGCACTGTGATTGGGAAGAAAAGTTGGGAAAGTGGGCAAAAGTCCCGAATTTGGTCCAAAATCACACCCAGGTTCGAGTCCCACAAGTCCCGCCGCGTTCCACCAGGGTTCCGGGGTGCCTACAATGTCCACAACGCACCCAGCAAAGGCGCACTGTGATTGGGAAGAAAAGTTGGGAAAGTGGGCAAAAGTCCCGAATTTGGTCCAAAATCACACCCAGGTTCGAGTCCCACAAGTCCCGCCGCGTTCCACCAGGGTTCCGGGGTGCCTACAATGTCCACGACGCACCCAGCAAAGGCGCACTGTGATTGGGAAGAAAAGTTGGGAAAGTGGGCAAAAGTCCCGAATTTGGTCCAAAATCACACCCAGGTTCGAGTCCCACAAGTCCCGCCGCGTTCCACCAGGGTTCCGGGGTGCCTACAATGTCCACAACGCACCCAGCAAAGGCGCACTGTGATTGGGAAGAAAAGTTGGGAAAGTGGGCAAAAGTCCCGAATTTGGTCCAAAATCACACCCAGGTTCGAGTCCCACAAGTCCCGCCGCGTTCCACCAGGGTTCCGGGGTGCCTACAATGTCCACAACGCACCCAGCAAAGGCGCACTGTGATTGGGAAGAAAAGTTGGGAAAGTGGGCAAAAGTCCCGAATTTGGTCCAAAATCACACCCAGGTTCGAGTCCCGCAAGTCCCGCCGCGTTCCACCAGTGTCTCGGGGTGCCTACAATGTCCACAACTTACCCAGCAAAGGCGCACTGTGATTGGGAAGAAAAGTTGGGAAAGTGGGCAAAAGTCCCGAATTTGATCCAAAATTATGCCCGGGTTGGAGTACCACGAGTCCGGCCGCGTTCCACCGGTGTCCCGGGGGTGCCTGGCATGTCCACAACTTACCCAGCAAAGGCGCACTGTGATTGGGAAGAAAAGTTGGGAAAGTGGGCAAAAGTCCCGAATTTGATCCAAAATTATGCCCGGGTTGGAGTACCACGAGTCCGGCCGCGTTCCACCGGTGTCCCGGGGGTGCCTGGCATGTCCACAACTTACCCAGCAAAGGCGCACTGTGATTGGGAAGAAAAGTTGGGAAAGTGGGCAAAAGTCCCGAATTTGATCCAAAATTATGCCCGGGTTGGAGTACCACGAGTCCGGCCGCGTTCCACCGGTGTCCCGGGGGTGCCTGGCATGTCCACAACTTACCCAGCAAAGGCGCACTGTGATTGGGAAGAAAAGTTGGGAAAGTGGGCAAAAGTCCCGAATTTGATCCAAAATTATGCCCGGGTTGGAGTACCACGAGTCCGGCCGCGTTCCACCGGTGTCCCGGGGGTGCCTGGCACTTCCACAACTTACCCAGCAAAGGCGCACTGTGATTGGGAAGAAAAGTTGGGAAAGTGGGGAAAAAAAGGACCGGAAAATATCCAAAATTATGCCCGGGTTGGAGTACCACGAGTCCGGCCGCGTTCCACCGGTGTCCCGGGGGTGCCTGACACGTCCACAACTTACCCAGCAAAGGCGCACTGTCAGTGGGGAAGACCAAACATGTCTCGGATTTTTTCCAAGTACCTTAACGAGAGAGGCTAAAAAGCACCTGTTTTTACCTTCTCTCGTTGTTGTACTTAGAAAAAAAACGAGAAAATAAAAAATCTGGGTTTTTTTCTAAGTACCTTAACGAGAGAGGCTAAAAAAAACCATTTTTTACCTTCTCTCGTTGTTGTACTTAGAAAAAAAACGAGAAAAAAATTTTTCCCCATTCATTTCAATGGGAGTTCATTTTTTTTTTGGGATTTTTTCTAAGTACCTTAACGAGAGAGGCTTAATTTTTCACCTACTTTTTACCTTCTCTCGATTTTTCGTTTTTTACCTGGTCGACCAAAACACCTCCATCTCGTTACTATGTGCACCATGTCTGACAGGCTGAAATCACAGGGAACGCGTCCGAGTCAAAGTGAGCTATTTTCGGACACAAATATGGTGTTTTTCCCCTCTATCCTCTGGTTCTTTTTTCAAACTGATCTTCCAGCATCTGAGCGACAGGGGCTCATGCAGACACCTGTGTCCGCCCGAGGGGCGCCTTCCCGGACACATATATGGTGCTTCCCCCCTCTTTACCCCGGTCCTTTTTCAAACTGATCTTCCAGCATCTGAGCGACAGGGGCTCATGCAGACACCTGTGTCCGCCCGAGGGGCGCCTTCCCGGACACATATATGGTGCTTCCCCCCTCTTTACCCCGGTCCTTTTTCAAACTGATCTTCCAGCATCTGAGCGACAGGGGCTCATGCAGACACCTGTGTCCGCCCGAGGGGCGCCTTCCCGGACACATATATGGTGCTTTCCCCCTCTTTACCCCGGTCCTTTTTCAAACTGCTCTTCCAGCATCTGAGCGACAGGGGCTCATGCAGACACCTGTGTCCGCCTAAGGGGCGCCTTCTCGGACACATTTTCAACTTTTCCCGCATGAATGAAATCCTGGAACTGATTCCACCCAGGTACTTAGGGCTTCCAGGGCTTGAGCGACAGGGGCTCTGTCCGGAGCGTGTGTCCGCCTAGGGGGCGCTGTCCCGGACACATTTTCAACTTTTCCCGCATGGATGAAATCCTGGAACTGATTCCACCCAGGTACTTAGGGCTTCCAGGGCTTGAGCGACAGGGGCTCTGTCCGGAGCGTGTGTCCGCCTAGGGGGCGCTGTCTCGGACACATTTTCAACTTTTCCCGCATGGATGAAATCCTGGAACTGATTCCACCCAGGTACTTAGGGCTTCCAGGGCTTGAGCGACAGGGGCTCTGTCCGGAGCGTGTGTCCGCCTAGGGGGCGCTGTCCCGGACACATTTTCAACTTTTCCCGCATGGATGAAATCCTGGAACTGATTCCACCCAGGTACTTAGGGCTTCCAGGGCTTGAGCGACAGGGGCTCTGTCCGGAGCGTGTGTCCGCCTAGGGGGCGCTGTCTCGGACACATTTTCAACTTTTCCCGCATGGATGAAATCCTGGAACTGATTCCACCCAGGTACTTAGGGCTTCCAGGGCTTGAGCGACAGGGGCTCTGTCCGGAGCGTGTGTCCGCCTAGGGGGCGCTGTCCCGGACACATTTTCAACTTTTCCCGCATGGATGAAATCCTGGAACTGATTCCACCCAGGTACTTAGGGCTTCCAGGGCTTGAGCGACAGGGGCTCTGTCCGGAGCGTGTGTCCGCCTAGGGGGCGCTGTCTCGGACACATTTTCAACTTTTCCCGCATGGATGAAATCCTGGAACTGATTCCACCCAGGTACTTAGGGCTTCCAGGGCTTGAGCGACAGGGGCTCTGTCCGGAGCGTGTGTCCGCCTAGGGGGCGCTGTCTCGGACACATTTTCAACTTTTCCCGCATGGATGAAATCCTGGAACTGATTCCACCCAGGTACTTAGGGCTTCCAGGGCTTGAGCGACAGGGGCTCTGTCCGGAGCGTGTGTCCGCCTAGAGGGCGCTGTCTCGGACACATTTTCAACTTTTCCCGCATGAATGAAATCCTGGAACTGATTCCACCCAGGTACTTAGGGCTTCCAGGGCTTGAGCGACAGGGGCTCTGTCCGGAGCGTGTGTCCGCCTAGGGGGCGCTGTCTCGGACACATTTTCAACTTTTCCCGCATGAATGAAATCCTGGAACTGATTCCACCCAGGTACTTAGGGCTTCCAGGGCTTGAGCGACAGGGGCTCTGTCCGGAGTGTGTGTCCGCCTAGGGGGCGCTGTCTCGGACACATTTTCAACTTTTCCCGCATGGATGAAATCCTGGAACTGATTCCACCCAGGTACTTGGGACTTCCAGGGCTTGAGCGACAGGGGCTCTGTCCGGAGCGTGTGTCCGCCTAGGGGGCGCTGTCTCGGACACATTTTCAACTTTTCCCGCATGAATGAAATCCTGGAACTGATTCCACCCAGGTACTTGGTGCTTCCAGGGCTCGAGCGACAGGGGCTCGGTCCGGAGCGCGCGTCCGCCTAGGGGGCGCTGTCTCGGACACATTTTCAACTTTTCC
>NW_027316910.1:0-5000 GCF_033978685.3 Nerophis lumbriciformis | reverse complement strand
TTGACTAAGTGCCTAGGAGCATTTCCCTTTAAGAAGGCCGACGTGCTATGGTTCTCCACCTGGGTCAGGAAAGCAAAATTGTCCCTCTCCTCGCTGGAAGTCCAAAAAAAAAGGCGTAAATTTGACTAAGTGCCTAGGAGGATGTCCCTTTAAGAAGGCTGACCTGCTATGGTTCTCCACCCGGGTGCGGAAAGCAAAATTAGTCCCTCTCCTCGCTGGAAGTCCAAAAAAAAGGCGTGAATTTGACTAAGTGCCTAGGAGGATGTCCCTTTAAGAAGGCTGACCTGCTATGGTTCTCCACCCGGGTGCGGAAAGCAAAATTAGTCCCTCTCCTCGCTGGAAGTCCAAAAAAAAGGCGTAAATTTGACTAAGTGCCTAGGAGGATGTCCCTTTAAGAAGGCCGACCTGCTATGGTTCTCCACCTGGGTCAGGAAAGCAAAATTGTCCCTCTCCTCGCTGGAAGTCCAAAAAAAAGGCGTGAATTTGACTAAGTGCCTAGGAGGATGTCCCTTTAAGAAGGCCGACGTCCCTTGGTTCTCCACCTGGGTACAGAACGCCAAATTAGTCCCTCTCCTCGCTGGAAGTCCAAAAAAAAGGCGTGAATTTGACTAAGTGCCTAGGAGGATGTCCCTTTAAGAAGGCCGACGTGCTATGGTTCTCCACCTGGGTCAGGAAAGCAAAATTGTCCCTCTCCTCGCTGGAAGTCATCAAAAAAAGGCGGAAATTTGACTAAGTGCCATCATTTTAGAGTACCAGGACTATAGCTGGGGAATTGGAGCCCTCTGGTGGACACTCGCTGCAAATGCACCCTGAATTAAAGACATTATTTCCAGTTCTTTTGGGGCCCTATTTTCAGGCGTAAATTTGACTAAGTGTCTAGGGGCATGTCCCTTTAAGAAGGCCGACCTGCTATGGTTCTCCACCTGGGTCTGGAACGCCAAATTAGTCCCTCTCCTCGCTGGAAGTCCAAAAAAAAGGCGTGAATTTGACTAAGTGCCTAGGAGGATGTCCCTTTAAGAAGGCCGACCTGCTATGGTTCTCCACCTGGGTCTGGAACGCAAAATTAGTCCCTCTCCTAGCTGGAAGTCCAAAAAAAAAGGCGTGAATTTGACTAAGTGTCTAGGAGGATGTCCCCTTAAGAAGGCCGACGTGCCTTGGTTCTCTACCTGGGTACAGAACGCCAAATTAGTCCCTCTCCTAGCTGGAAGTAGTCAAAAAAAGGCGGAAATTTGACTAAGTGCCTAGGAGGATGTCCCCTTAAGAAGGCCGACGTCCCTTGGTTCTCCACCTGGGTACAGAACGCCCTCTCCTCGCTGGAAGTAAAAAAAAAAGGCGTGAATTTGACTAAGTGCCTAGGAGCATTTCCCTTTAAGAAGGCCGACGTGCTATGGTTCTCCACCCGGGTACGGAAAGCAAAATTAGTCCCTCTCCTCGCTGGAAGTAAAAAAAAAAGGCGTGAATTTGACTAAGTGCCTAGGAGCATTTCCCTTTAAGAAGGCCGACGTGCTATGGTTCTCCACCCGGGTACGGAAAGCAAAATTAGTCCCTCTCCTCGCTGGAAGTCCAAAAAAAAGGCGTGAATTTGACTAAGTGTCTAGGAGGATGTCCCTTTAAGAAGGCCGACGTCCCTTGGTTCTCCACCTGGGTACAGAACGCCAAATTAGTCCCTCTCCTAGCTGGAAGTCCAAAAAAAAAGGCGTGAATTTGACTAAGTGTCTAGGAGGATGTCCCTTTAAGAAGGCCGACGTGCTATGGTTCTCCACCTGGGTCAGGAAAGCAAAATTGTCCCTCTCCTCGCTGGAAGTCCAAAAAAAAAGGCGTGAATTTGACTAAGTGCCTAGGAGCATTTCCCTTTAAGAAGGCCGACGTGCTATGGTTCTCCACCTGGGTCAGGAAAGCAAAATTGTCCCTCTCCTCGCTGGAAGTCCAAAAAAAAGGCGTGAATTTGACTAAGTGCCTAGGAGCATTTCCCTTTAAGAAGGCCGACGTGCTATGGTTCTCCACCCGGGTACGGAAAGCAAAATTAGTCCCTCTCCTCGCTGGAAGTCCAAAAAAAAGGCGTGAATTTGACTAAGTGCCTAGGAGGATGTCCCTTTAAGAAGGCCGACGTGCTATGGTTCTCCACCTGGGTCAGGAAAGCAAAATTGTCCCTCTCCTCGCTGGAAGTAAAAAAAAAAGGCGTGAATTTGACTAAGTGCCTAGGAGCATTTCCCTTTAAGAAGGCCGACGTGCTATGGTTCTCCACCCGGGTACGGAAAGCAAAATTAGTCCCTCTCCTCGCTGGAAGTCCAAAAAAAAGGCGTGAATTTGACTAAGTGTCTAGGAGGATGTCCCTTTAAGAAGGCCGACGTCCCTTGGTTCTCCACCTGGGTGCAGAACGCCAAATTAGTCCCTCTCCTAGCTGGAAGTCCAAAAAAAAAGGCGTGAATTTGACTAAGTGTCTAGGAGGATGTCCCTTTAAGAAGGCCGACGTGCTATGGTTCTCCACCTGGGTCAGGAAAGCAAAATTGTCCCTCTCCTCGCTGGAAGTCCAAAAAAAAGGCGTGAATTTGACTAAGTGTCTAGGAGGATGTCCCTTTAAGAAGGCCGACGTCCCTTGGTTCTCCACCTGGGTACAGAACGCCAAATTAGTCCCTCTCCTAGCTGGAAGTCCAAAAAAAAAGGCGTGAATTTGACTAAGTGTCTAGGAGGATGTCCCTTTAAGAAGGCCGACGTGCTATGGTTCTCCACCTGGGTCAGGAAAGCAAAATTGTCCCTCTCCTCGCTGGAAGTCCAAAAAAAAGGCGTAAATTTGACTAAGTGCCTAGGAGGATGTCCCTTAAAGAAGGCCGACGTGCTATGGTTCTCCACCTGGGTCTGGAACGCCAAATTAGTCCCTCTCCTCGCTGGAAGTCCAAAAAAAAAGGTGTAAATTTGACTAAGTGTCTAGGAGCATTTCCCTTTAAGAAGGCCGACGTGCTATGGTTCTCCACCTGGGTCAGGAAAGCAAAATTGTCCCTCTCCTCGCTGGAAGTCCAAAAAAAAGGCGTGAATTTGACTAAGTGCCTAGGAGCATTTCCCTTTAAGAAGGCCGACCTGCTATGGTTCTCCACCTGGGTCCGGAACTCAAAATTAGTCCCTCTCCTAGTTGGAAGTCATCAAAAAAAGGCGGAAATTTGACTAAGTGCCATCATTTTAGAGTACCAGGACTATAGCTGGGGAATTGGAGCCCTCTGGTGGACACTCGCTGCAAATGCACCCTGAATTAAAGACATTATTTCCAGTTCTTTTGGGGCCCTATTTTCAGGCGTAAATTTGACTAAGTGTCTAGGGGCATGTCCCTTTAAGAAGGCCGACCTGCTATGGTTCTCCACCTGGGTCTGGAACGCCAAATTAGTCCCTCTCCTCGCTGGAAGTCCAAAAAAAAGGCGTGAATTTGACTAAGTGCCTAGGAGGATGTCCCTTTAAGAAGGCCGACGTGCTATGGTTCTCCACCTGGGTCAGGAAAGCAAAATTGTCCCTCTCCTCGCTGGAAGTCCAAAAAAAAGGCGTGAATTTGACTAAGTGCCTAGGAGCATTTCCCTTTAAGAAGGCCGACGTGCTATGGTTCTCCACCCGGGTACGGAAAGCAAAATTAGTCCCTCTCCTCGCTGGAAGTCCAAAAAAAAGGCGTAAATTTGACTAAGTGCCTAGGAGGATGTCCCTTTAAGAAGGCTGACCTGCTATGGTTCTCCACCCGGGTGCGGAAAGCAAAATTAGTCCCTCTCCTCGCTGGAAGTCCAAAAAAAAGGCGGAAATTTGACTAAGTGCCTAGGAGGATGTCCCTTTAAGAAGGCTGACCTGCTATGGTTCTCCACCCGGGTACGGAAAGCAAAATTAGTCCCTCTCCTCGCTGGAAGTCCAAAAAAAAAGGCGTAAATTTGACTAAGTGCCTAGGAGCATTTCCCTTTAAGAAGGCCGACCTGCTATGGTTCTCCACCCGGGTCCGGAACTCAAAATTAGTCCCTCTCCTAGTTGGAAGTCATCAAAAAAAGGCGGAAATTTGACTAAGTGCCATCATTTTAGAGTACCAGGACTATAGCTGGGGAATTGGAGCCCTCTGGTGGACACTCGCTGCAAATGCACCCTGAATTAAACACATTATTTCCAGTTCTTTTGGTGTTCCCGGGGAATGAGAGGCCTTTTGTGGGCCAGAAAGAGTGGGGGACCCTTGGAGCCCCTATTTTCAGACAGTTTGGCTTATTTCGGTGACGCCGGGGCGTCCATCAGGTCTTCCCGGGGAATGAGAGGCCTTTTGTGGCCATATGTCAACAAAAGAGTGGGGAAATGGAGCCCTCCGGTGGACTCCCGCTGCAAATGCACCCCCCAAATTAAATACATTAATTCCAGGCCTTTTGGGGCCCTATATTCAGACGGTGTGTAGCCCTCCAGTGGACTCCCGCCTCCAATGCACCCCCCAAATTAAAGACATCACCCCCCAAATTAAAGGCATCATTTCCAGTTCTTTTGGGGCCCTATTTTCAGACAGTTTGGCGGATTTCCTTGACGCCGGGGAGTCCTACAGGTGTTCCCGGGGAATGAGAGGCCTTTTGTGGGCCAGAAAGAGTGGGGAACCCTTGGAGCCCCTATTTTCAGACAGTTTGGCTTATTTCGGTGACGCCGGGGCGTCCATCAGGTCTTCCCGGGGAATGAGAGGCCTTTTGTGGCCATATGTCAACAAAAGAGTGGGGAAATGGAGCCCTCCGGTGGACTCCCGCTGCAAATGCACCCCCCAAATTAAATACATTAATTCCAGGCCTTTTGGGGCCCTATATTCAGACGGTGTGGAGCCCTCCAGTGGACTCCCGCCTCCAATGCACCCCCATAATTATAGACATCACCCCCCAAATTAAACACATTATTTCCAGTTCTTTTGGGCCCCTATTTTCAGACGGTTTGGCGTATTTCCTTGACGCCGGGGAGTCCTACAGGTGTTCCCGGGGAATGAGAGGCCTTTTGTGGGCCAGAAAGAGTGGGGAACC
>NW_027316909.1:0-23989 GCF_033978685.3 Nerophis lumbriciformis | reverse complement strand
ATTAGCCTTACACAATATTCTAATTTTGTGACACACGGAATTTTGGATTTTCATTTGTTGCCACTTCAAATCATCAAAATTAAATGAAATAAACATTTGAATGCATCAGTCTGTGTGCAATGAATAAATATAATGTACAAGTTACACCTTTTGAATGCAATTACTGAAATAAATCAAGTTTTTCAAAATATTCTAATTTACTGGCTTTTACCTGTATATATATATATATATATATATATATATATATATATATATATATATATATATATATATATATATATATATATGATATAGATAAATAAAAGAAATACTTGAATTTCAGTGTTCATTTATTTACACATATAACACTCATCTTCTCATTGTTGAGTTAAGGGTTGAATTGTCCATCCTTGTTCTATTCTCTGTCACTATTTTTCTAACCATGCTGAACACCCTCTCTGATGATGCATTCTGCTTCGTCTCCTTGTTGTGTGCGCAGTTATGCACTGCACTCTGTAAAAGCCCTAGATGTTATTGTCACAAATGCATGTACAGTAGATGGCAGTATTGTCCTGTTTAAGAGTGTCACAACATTGCAGTTTACGGCAGACGAACTGCTTTACGGTAGACGAAAACGTAACTGTTGTTGTTGTGTGTTGTTGTCGCGCTGGGAGGACGTTAATGAAACTGCCTAACAATAAACCTGAAGGGGGTGTGGCCTCCAGCTCCGCCAGAATTTCGGGAGATTTTCGGGAGAAAATTTGTCCCGGGAGGTTTTCGGGAGAGGCGCTGAATTTCAAGAGTCTCCCGGAAAATACGGGAGGGTTGGCAAGTATGGCTGTGGTGTTGCATTAACTGCCTCTTTGCCTTCAGAAGATCCATGTCACGTGACTGCAAACTTGACCCCTCATTGCAAACTGGTCATAAGTGACCAGAAGTGGGTCTTGAGTTTTGAAGCAACGAATAATAATAATGAGTTTTTTGCATGGAATTTTTGTACACTGAATTTTTATAAATTGAATTTTAAAACACTGTGTTTTACTAAACTCAATATTAAACACAAGCATTTTACTCATACCCATTTTTTTATGCAGTAAAATTGTCAAAGCAAAAAATTCAATTACATAAATTCAGTGTCAAAAAAAGCTAGGTTAATAAAGACAATTTGACCTCCATATCTATATGTCGCTGGAATAGATACTGTAGCTGAACAAAGACACGTTATTTGTAGTAGTAAATTACTCATAATTTTCTGTGCAGTGAAGTAAGATGAATCACTTACGGTACACCTTGATGATCTCTTACAGTGGTTGGGAATCACTGCTTATTAAAATGTAAGGTATGTGAAATTTGATGAAGAGGCAAAAGGAGAAAAAACAAATCAAAGATATACCGGAAACTCACCTGCTCAGGCGCCATATAACTCGGGGTTCCCGGGTTTCCGCTTCTCTCTTTTCTCTCATTGTCAGCAACTAGGCCAAAATCCCCAATCTTAATGACTTCTCCTGGCCCAAACAGGATGTTGGCAGGCTTACCATTAAAGAAAAGACAAATAAGAACCGAAAAGTGCCTTCCTTCTGTGACAGCTGTGCTATATAAAAACTCACCTTCAGATCTCTGTGAAAAAACATTTTGGAATGAATGTACTCGACGCCACTCACTATTTGCTTTGCAATGGCAAGGCTGTCCTGTCTTCTTTGTGAACGCTCCACGTTCTTTTCATTCTTATCGTCTATCCAGATACGGAGAGTTTCGGTTTCACACAACTCCATCTGAATATAAAGGGTCTTCTTCGGTGGAGACCTACAGAAGGGACTGCAACTCTGTTGTTAAAATTTTCTGCAGCGCACAGTCCTTACGGATGCTTGAATGGAACTCACCAGGAAGAGCGACCTGCACTGGAAGACTGGTAAGCACCGTCTTCCAACCAACATGTGTAGTATCTCACAACGTTGTCGTGTTGAAAGTCTGATAGAGCCAACACCTCACGCAGACAGTTACTGACCAAAAAGAATATTGATTAATTGAAGAAGTCCTGCCATATTGCTCGAATGGCAACAATTAAAAAGACGACTGCAATAGCAAACTTAACTTGACTTACTCTATATAAGACACGGCTTTTACAGCATAGTACTTTCCCTCCAACTTGTGTTTAGCCTTTAAAACATGTCCAAAACTTCCATTGTCAAGGTGTTCTATCACATCAAAGTCCTCCTTGAACCTGTTTCAGAGAATAGGACAAGTCGTCGGCGCAAAATGTATTTTATCTTTTCAAAAATATTTTTTCTTTACATACCTCGAGGTATGGTCCCCTTTGACAGCTGCGCTCTTCGCGTCCTTAAAGAATACAGTTATGGAATGAAGATGACGCACAGATGCAACTACTTCCCAAACAACTGCAAATGATTACATTTTACTTGATATGTCCATGTATTTACCTTTTGTTGGCACCTATCTGGAAAATTTGCTGCAATTCTAAAAGTAAAAAGAAATGTGTAAAAAAAAAGTCGTGTTTACCCAGATATATGGTAGATTTTGTGTGTGTATGTATATATATATATATATATATATATATATATATATATATATGTATGTGTGGGAAAAAATCACAAGACTACTTCATCTCTACAGGCCTGTTTCATGAGGGGTTCCCTCAATCATCAGGAGATTTGAACAGGCCTGTAGAGATGAAGTAGTCTTGTGATTTTTTCCCACACATACATATATTGCACTCTACCACGGTATCGAGCACTATTTTTTGGTTAATCTAATTAAGACATATATATATATATATATATATATATATATATATATATATATATATATATATATATATATATATATATATATATATATATATATATATATACACATATATATATATATTTATTAGGGCTGTCAAAGTTAACGCGATAACGCATTAACTATAAATTTAAATAACGGTACAAATTCCTTTAGCAGTCGATTAATGCGAATATTTACGTGCCGTAGCGGGGGAACTTGGCTGCAGTTCACTTGCTACTGTTGAGCCACAAGCGAGCAGAAATTAACAACGGAAAGTCTAACTTATGGAAAAATATTAGGTTCAAAGCCATGGCAAATTGTTCTCCCGACAAGAAAGGATTATTTTTCGCCGTGATAAGAGGTAACAACCCTGCAGCAAACGCCTGCTGCGTGCGTCGTTCTCGAGGTGGGTGGTGCTTCACTTTCGTTACGTTTAAGGTTTAGTGATAACATAACATTTCGATTGTTACTGTGACTGCTTTAGTGAGTAAGATGACATAAAAGCTCAACAGAAATGAAAGACGATCAGCAGGATGTCAAAAGGAGACTTTTTTTATACTGCAAACAGTCGATCCAACATCAAAACATGTCAAGACACTTTCTTAAAATAATCACACACTTTTCCGGCTTCAAAATAAAAGTTCTACGCTATACATCCGGTTTGACTACATTCAGAGTTTCTGCTTAATGTAGGGCTTCATATTTGCCGCCATACCTAACAAAATAAAGTCATATAATGTATTGTAGCATCCAGAAGAAAACAAAGTCTGACTTTCTTTTCAGCTTTTATTGCTAATTTTATGATAACAACGGGCCCAATTCCAACAAGTATTTCCTCCGTGCACACACGTCTGTCTCTGTGTTTCACTCCTAGACACACAAGACTTGTTTATTCTCCGCCGACACGGTGTGTTCACAGACCATTGGAAAAATGACCACCAAAACACACTAACATACACATTAACACCAGCCTTACGTACGGGGTTGTCTTGAGCGGAGGCAGCGTGTCCGTGCTGTGGATGTACTTAAATATATTCGAGATATACCTGCGGACAGCAATCTTCACAATTTAAGATGACACTCGAGGTTTTTAGTGAGAAAAAGGCTCCAAGCAACGCAAAGCAAGTGTGACGTCAGGCTCTCTGCAGCTCGCTTTTCGTCACGGACATGGAGCGACAGAATCTAAACAGAGTCTCTAAACACGAGTACAGTCGTCAATAACACCAAAAATAGATGCTAGATTTGTTGCCAATCGTTTTTATTATAGAAAAAGTGACTAAAAGAATTGGAGAAATCTCTAAAAAAAAAAAAAAGTACCTTGTAAATCTTAATGTACATTGTACAATAAGCAGCAACAATTTAAAAATAGAACAAAATGATATTATGTAAGACAAATATATATGTTAATATTATACCGATAACAGATTTGTTTTAAATGTATATTTAATTTTTTTTTGCCTTTTTAAATAATACATGCATCATAGCAAATCATGGGATGATGTCATATTGACCGCGCCCCCACCAACACAGGCATTTTGGCAATTTAGGGGAAACCCTGACATTAACAAAATAAAAATGTCTTACAATAGGATCATGCTTTGTCAGAGATGTTTTGTAATCTTATTCTGTGATATTTGCACCTAAAGAAATGCTAGTACATCATTTTAGGAATATGGGGGTGGATTTTTCTGGCCGGCGGAAATATTGTGTAAATAATTTTATAACATGTTCCGGTCGAGTCCTCAATTACAGAATGATTAGCAGGCTCAATATTACATTTTATTAATTAATAAATAAGGTTAAAACATTGTTATGCAAGAATATGTTTGTATACTTTTGACCCAGCAGATCTGGTCACATTTTCAGTAGACCCATAATAAATTCATAAAAGAACCAAACTTCATGAATGTTTTTTGTGACCAACAAGTATGTGCTCCAATCACTCTATCACAAAAAAATAACAGTTGTAGAAATTATTGGAAACTCAAGAAAGCCATGACATTATGTCCTTCACAAGTGTATGTAAACTTTGACCACGACTTTATACATACTATATATGTACAGTATATAGTATAATAATAATAATAATAATAGTATTTCATTATCACAAAATAGTTTTTTGGTCATTTTTGTTATTGTTTACAAACCTAGGAAAAAGGAGCCAACGGCAGTTTTTCTTTGAGTTATTTTGCAAAATGGGCTTTATTACAAATTGTGTATGTAATAAAAAGGAAAATAAATAATATAAATATTAAATTACAGTTGTGATCTTTTTTTTTTTTTTTTAAGAATGAACATTGGTATGACCAATACTGCCGCTGTAACTAATTTGTATTGAATCGATACCCATAATTGTAGTATTGCCCAAAACTAATGTAAAGTAGCCAAAAAAACATAAGAATAAGTGCTTAATACACTCCAACAGAGGTGTAGATGTATACACGTCAAAGCAGAAAGTAACTTGCTATTAACATAAATTAGCAGGTAGATTATTACAATTTTGGAAAAATAAAACACGATTGGATATGCTATGATCTATTATAGGAGCCTCTGGAAACCGTTTCGAAATGGTTCTACTATCATTTATAGTTCAAATAATATCTTGTGGGTGACAGGAAGACAAGCTCAGACTCGCTTGGGGAGAAGCCGCTTGTATTCATTTGTAGAGCCTGAATATGAGAAAAACATATTTTTCCAATACCTATGCCAATGCAGTAGAACAAATATTTTGCAAAGTTGTATTCATAGTTGATCTCAAAGGATGACTTACTTTACTTTAGGTTTGCAGTCTGGACTTTTACCCTTGGAGGGAGATACAAGTTATATTCTAGTTCAGGTAATCAGATGAAGAACACTTGACATATCAGATTCAATTGTGTTTTTAGATAACATAATTTTAGAATAACGTATTGGTAATAACACACCTGAATTTTGGGAGAAGAATCAACAAAGCGATTTGAGATGTTTGTAGATGGGCTCTTTAACTGAACATTAGGGGACCTCCATTGAAAATGAAAAAAGCAAAGTTTTAAATTATCCAATGTAACAATTTTAAGAACTTCTCAGTCAGTGACTTACTTATTGGCTGAGGAATCCCGGTTGGTTGGTGGATTATTGGCACGAGAAGGTGAAACCTGTCACACACAAAAGAAACTTTACTCACAGTGCTGTGTCAAATGGAAATCAAATGTCCAATTACGGAAATAGGAGAATCTGACATTACACTGAATGGGCCCTATTTTCCCATGATCTTAAAAGGGAACTGCACTTTTTTTGGAATTGTGCCTATCGTTCACAATCATTATGAGGGACAAGAACAAATACAGTAAACTGCTGCTGGAATTTTAATTTTATTTTTTCCTGAGGGAACTCTCCTTAAGGAATCAATAAAGTACTATCTATATATCTAAATATGTGTTGTTATTTTGTAGGACTTTAAAGATGATAGAAAACGCTTGGAAAATGTGGCTCATGGGAGTCACTGTTGTAGCCTTCAAAGCCCTCAAAAACAACTTCAAAACAATCTATCAACGTAATGTATATATATATATATATATAATTTAGTAAAAGACACGTTCATAACAATATGTAATATGTACAATATTTACCGTATTTTAGTTATTTTAGTCATTGTCGAAACTAATTTCCTTAGCGCATTTATTTCAGTTTCCATAGGAGCACTATTCCGACTTCCGGTAACAAATGGTATTCCTACTTCCGGAAACAAACGCGACTGTTCTAATCATTGCAGACTTGATAACAGACAACAAAGGTGAATATTTTTGGACAAATGAAGATTCACAGCTCTCTTTTTGAAGCTAAATATATGGAGGATGAACTATTGCTTATAGAAGTGTGAGAAGTGAGAGTGAGGTCGGTGTGACTTTGACACTGTAAATGCGGAACTTGGAGCCATGCTATTTCGACATAAATGGAGTGTTTACCCAAAATAAACCGGAAAAAACTTCCTCGGCCAGCTGGACTAAAGAGACAACTGTCATGCGTGATATTAGAACTACATACAGTATCGAGCCAGCTGTGTACAAACATAACATGAAATGTGGGCCAATACTTTAAAAGGTACTATAACAATATTGTTCATGTTTTTTCAGCCAGTACATAGGTGCCCTATCACATTGTGTTGTGCATTACAAAGTCAAATGCAATTGGGGTGCGACATAAAAACTAGCTTATCTCTTGCCGTAGCTTACTACAGAGACCGCGCCCACAATCGAAGATGGCAGCCATGTCTATTCTGTGTTCAGTGTGTTCTTACCTGAGGTCTGAGTTTTTGTGTTTTTATGTATGAGATTTTAATTATTTTTAGTCTGAATGAGTGGTACTCTGCAAGATAAACAAATTCTCTGCAGAGTGGGATTTCTGGTGGATAGTTTCCCATCAAATGTCACTGGATTGCCATAGACTTTGGCCTACCTATAATCCACCTGTTCAGGTAGCAGTAGCAGACAGCTAGCACCCTCGGCCTGCCTGCTAGCCTTCCACCATCGGCCTGCCTGCTGCGAACCTTCCAACATTGGCCTGCTTGCTGCTAGCCTTTCACCATCGGCCTGCCTGCTGCTAGCCATTCACCATCGGCCTGCTTGCTGCTAGCCATTCCACCATCGGCCTGCCTGCTAACCTTCCAACATCGGCCTGCTTGCTCCTAGCCTTCCATCATCGGCCTGCCTGCTGCTAGCCATTCACCATCGGCCTGCTTGCTGCTAGCCATTCCACCATCGGCCTGCCTGCTAACCTTCCAACATCGGCCTGCTTGCTCCTAGCCTTCCATCATCGGCCTGCCTGCTGCTAGCCATTCACCATCGGCCTGCTTGCTGCTAGCCATTCCACCATCGGCCTGCCTGCTAACCTTCCAACATCGGCCTGCTTGTTGCTAGCCTTCCACCATCGGCCTGCCTACTGCTAGCCTTCCACCATCGGCCTACCTGCTGCTAGCCTTCCACCATCGGCCTGCCTGCTGCTAGCCTTCCACCATCGGCCTGCCTGCTGCTAGCCTTCCACCATCGGCCTGCCTGCTGCTAGCCTTCCACCATCGGCCTGCTTACTGCTAGCCTATCGGCCTGCCTGCAGCTAGCCTTCCACCATCGGCCTGCCTGCTGCTAGCCTTCCACCATCGGCCTGCCTGCTGCTAGCCTTCCACCATCGGCCTGCCTGCTGCTAGCCTTCCACCATCGGCCTGCCTACTGCTAGCCTATCGGCCTGCCTGCTGCTAGCCTTCCACCATCGGCCTGCCTGCTGCTAGCCTTCCACCATCAGCCTGCCTGCTGCTAGCCTTCCACCATCGGCCTGCCTGCTGCTAGCTTTCCACCATCAGCCTGCCTGCTGATAGCCTTCCACCATCGGCCTGCTTGCTGCTAGCCATTCCACCATCGGCCTGCCTGCTAACCTTCCAACATCGGCCTGCTTGCTGCTAGCCTTCCACCATCGGCCTGCTTGCTGCTAGCCATTCCACCATCGGCCTGCCTGCTAACCTTCCAACATCGGCCTGCTTGCTGCTAGCCTTCCACCATCGGCCTGCTTGCTGCTAGCCATTCCACCATCGGCCTGCCGGCTAACCTTCCAACATCGGCCTGCTTGCTGCTAGCCTTCCACCATCGGCCTGCTTGCTGCTAGCCATTCCACCATCGGCCTGCCTGCTAACCTTCCAACATCGGCCTGCTTGCTGCTAGCCTCCACCATCGGCCTGCTTGCTGCTAGCCTTCCACCATCGGCCTGCCTGCTGCTAACCATATTCCAACATCGGCCTGCCTTCTGCTGGCCCTCCACAATCGGCCTGCTGTTTGCCTCCAGCCATTGGTTTCGTCTACGGGCTTCCACCCATCGGCCTTGGTTGCCAGCCTTCAGCCCTGTCTGCTAACATCTTCAAAAGTGGTAAAACAAGTGGAACTTCTCCTCTCACTATGTCACAAATCATTATATTGTGTTTTATACTTTTGTGTGGTTTTACTGGTGTCCCAAATGGGTCTGTTAATCCCCCCTCACAAGCTATGCTACTTCAAGATGACAACTTTGATAATTTGACATTTCATCATAGTGACAGCTACAAAATAACCTCGGCCTTATCTCAGTTGAAGATTTCTGTGACTTTGGACAAAACAAAATGGCTGCATACTATGGTAGTGTCCATTCATTCTTATTGTTTCCTTGTTTTGAGAGATCACGTCAACATTACTGCATCCTCTCCTATTATGAGCACTTACTTTCACAGATTAAAGACAGACTCAAAAGATGATAACTTTAAGCGCAAATGTTTAGTTATATTATTGTTATTGCTCTCAGGAAATGTTGAGACTAATCCAGGCCCTGATACACCTACACAATGTTTTACACCTGCGGATTTTAAAACTAGATCTGGTCTTGGGATTATTCATATCAATGTTCGGAGTTTACTCCCTAAACTGGATATGATAAAGATCTGGATAAACTCAACAAATGCTGATATTGTAGTCTTATCTGAAACTTGGCTTAAACAATCTGTGCTTGATAAAGATATTTACATTCATGGCTATAATGTCTATCGTACTGACCGACAAAGAAAAGGTGGTGGAGTGGCCATATATATTAAGCAGAGGTTTGATGTTAAATTAGTGCTCTCTGAATCAGTAAGTAAAGAACTTGAACTGTTAGCACTTGAAATTGAATTAGCTAGAAATCACCACATAATGGTAGTGGGGTGTTATAGGTCTCCATCTGCCCCTAGTAATTCCCTATCTACTCTTGTGAAGCTTCTGTCTCAACTGAAATACAATGAAATAGTGATGGTTGGTGATTTGAACTGGGACTGGCTCACATCTGTGTCTGACTCTTTGAAAGCACAGTGTGAATCTCTAAATTTAACACAATTAATTAACTCAGCTACAAGACCTAATCCTAAATGCCCTCAAAAAGCTACACTCATTGACTTAATTCTAACAAATATGCCCTTTAAATTTGTTGCATCTGGTGTTTTCCCTAATGATGTGAGTGATCATTGTGTGATTGCAGTAGTGCGAGACACAAGGATTCCTAAAAGCAAGCCTCGTCTTGTTGAAAAACGTAATATGAAATTATTTGAGACGCAAGCTTTTTTACATGACTTGCATCTTTTTAATTGGGATAGAATTGCTCTTTTTGATAATGTTGAACTGGCTTGGAAATATTTTCACGAAAACTTCTTGAGTATAGTGAACAAACATGCCCCTTTTAGAAAATGTAAGGTTAAAGGACGTGACAATCAGTGGTTTACATCGGACCTGTCAGATTTATTGCATGAGCGTAATGCTGCTTGGGCCAGGGCACGCAAGTCAGGGTTAGAAGCAGATTGGTTGAATTTTAGACAATTAAGAAATCAATTTACCTCTCTCCTTCGGAAAGTCAAATCAGAATTTTATTTCTCCACAACAACTGAAAATCTCAAACACCCAAAGAAGTTTTGGAAAATCATCAAATCTTTGTCCGGCTGCTGTAATTCAGTCAATCTCCCACCTAGTATACTTGTTGATGGTGTCAGAGTAAGTGACAGAAGAGAAATGGGTAGTCATTTTAATAATAATTTTATTTCCTCTGGTTTTCTCTACAATTCTGACAACTCTACTGAAGCTCCGCTAACTCCGGAAAGAACCGTTGAAAATACCCAGGTTTTTAACTTTACGCCCTTTACCACAACAGAGGTCACGAGGGCTCTAAAACAACTTAAACCTAGAAAGCCAGCTGGCTCAGATAAGTTGGAGTCGCTCTTTTTAAAGTTAGCAGCTGAAATTATAGCTGAACCACTGACTCACATTTTTAACCTTACTCTAATTTCAAATGAAATCCCTTTGGATTGGAAATCTGCCCTTGTAATCCCCCTATTAAAAGGAGGTGACCCTAGTAATCTAAATAATTACAGACCGATCTCTAAACTCTCTGTTCTGGCAAAAGTGCTTGAATCCCTTATCAGTGAACAGATAAAAGACTTTTTGGACACCAATTTTATTCTGTCACCATTTCAGTCAGGTTTTCGTAGAAATCACAGTACTGTTACTGCTGCTATGAAGTTTATAAATGATGTAACTGAAGCTCTTGACAAGAAGCAGTGCTGTCTGTCCCTCTTTATTGACTTTTCAAAGGCATTTGATACTGTTGATCATGTCATTTTAATCAAACGTCTTTCAGCTATTGGTTTTTCTCAGCAAGCAGTTGGATGGTTTGCAAATTACCTCACAAGTAGAACTCAGGCTGTTCAGATAGAAGGTTCCTCCTCGGACGTACTGCAAGTGAAAAAGGGTGTCCCTCAAGGTTCTGTGTTGGGCCCCTTATTATTCACTATTTACATAAATAATCTTGGACAGAATATTCCGAACTCAACTTTCCATTTCTATGCTGATGATACTGTCATATACTGCACAGCACCCACTCTTGCTGAGGCTTTTAAATATCTACAACATGCATTTGACAGAGTACAAGAACAACTTTGCTATCTTCAACTGGTTTTAAATGCAGAGAAAACAAAGTGTATGCTCTTTACCACATCAAAAACTGTAAGATCATCACTGTGTGAGAACATTTTAACAAGAAATGGGCAACAAATTATGTTAGTATCTGCTTTTAAATATTTAGGATTTTTAATTGATGACCACTTGAGTTTTAAGGAGCACATTCAGTATGTTGTAAAAAAAAACTGAAACTTTTACTGGGATTTTATTATAGAAACAAGTCTTGCTTTTCTTTTACTGTGAAACAGAAATTGGTGGAAACAACCTTTTTACCTGTTATTGACTATGGAGATGTGTTGTACATGAATGCTACTGCTGCTTGTCTCCACAAGCTGGATAGTGTGTACCACGGGCCACTGAGATTCATCACCAACTGCGCTCCCCTTACTCACCATTGTGTGTTATACTCAATGGTTAACTGGACATCTTTATGTGCTCGACGCCTCAATCATTGGTATGTTTTTATCTACAAAACCATTCTGGGTATCACTCCATCTTATCTGTCTTGTCTTTTAACAAAGAAACAAGGAAGTCACAATCTTCGTTCAATGAATGTTCTGCAATTTGTCGTCCCCAAAGTAAGAACTGAACTGGGCAAGAAAGCATTTAGGTTTTCAGCACCGAAGGCTTGGAATAACCTACAATCGAACATTAAACTTCAAACCCTAGTTACGTTGAATGAGTTTAAAGCTTCTGTGAAAGGATTGCAGTCTACCTTGTCTGTATGCACATGTGTCATGTGAGCAAGTTTTAATGTTGTAAATGTGATGTTTTATGTATTTGTTTACTGTTTTTAATGTAACCTTGCTGCTGCCCTCTTGGCTAGGTCTCCCTTGGAAAAGAGATATTTGATCTCAATGGGATTTTACCTGGTTAAATAAAGGCTAATAAATAAATAAATTACTTGCTTATACGTCTAATACCAAAGCATGCCGATGTGATTCATGATGGAGTGGATGACCAGATGATTACTTTGCAACCTCAAAACACTCTTTTGGTCCCACTGTTTGGAAACTGACAAAAATTGAAAAAAATACTTTCATCATGCATGATGCCACGCCACACACCACAACGATTTGCATGTCAGTTTTTTTGTGATGCTGCCACAGAGGGCGACCAGTTGATGGCAGAGAGAATATTTATTCAGTTCATTTTACAACATTGTACTATAAAACCTAAAACATTACTTTTAATAATGAAGTGGAACATTTTAAAAAATTTTAACAAATGGAAGCACGACCTAGAATGTATTAACGTTGGTTTGTATGCAGTACATCATTTAAAAAATATATATCAGTAAAAAAGCAATACCTCACTGTCCAAACCCTTTTGAAGTTCAGATAAGGCCAACCGAGCAACCTTTTGCTTGGCTTCCTTAATACTCTTCCCCTCACACGCAGAATAGTGTTGATCACCGATCACTAACTTGTAGACAAATCTGCGTTGACAGGAAGGGAACATTTGACATCATTAATGTAGAGATTGGGACGTTATACTCAGGATGAGCAATACCTAGGGTCATGAGAAGGGCCACTTCTCTCCATTTCGATGAAATTAGGAACGCGATTTGTTCTCTGACAGATGGAGAGGATGCGTCCAATAAAATTTGGCTCAACAAAGTCATCTTCGACCTTCAAATTGTGTGTCTTGTCACTGCAGTACCAAAGAAACAGGTAGATATTGATCAAATCAGTTAACAAACTGTGTATGTTGGCTATCAAACCAAATAATACCAATAGTGTGTGCTTACCAGATCTCTGATATACTTTTCTTCATGTCTTCCATTTGTTGACTGGAGGTAGAAGAGGGTTTCTCATCTCCAGTCTTGACATAAATAAAATAATAGTGATGGCTTTATTAGAGTGGTGCCTCCTTACTAATAGGGCTAGGGCAATAAAACAATATCAATATATATGGCGATAGACACATAATCGATATCAATAAAAAATATGTTTGATAAAACGTTTGATATACTATGTAAATATTTTTTGGTCGGAAGAATCAGAAAGTTGTGAAGCAAGGTTGGTTCTATGAACACAGGAACTCAAGCTCCGATAACCTAACAAAACAGTAAGTGATCTCTGAGCAATGGGAGGGACACACTAAACAGCCAATCACGTAACAATATCAACTGTCAAGTTTGGTTGCCGCATCCTGCTGTCTCGCTGTTGATTCTATGCATGGAGTGAGAAGAGAAACTAAAAATGAGTGCTGCATAGAGCAAAAAATGTCGATAAAACAGGAAAAATGACCTTGATGGAAGTGGGGGGGCCTTATTTCCTTTTAGCACGGATAAATGTATTGCTTTTCAGGTTGACCTATCGCATTGTGTTGTGCATTACAAAGTCAAAACGCAATTGGGGTGCGACATAACAACTAGCTTATCTCTTGCCGTAGCTCGCGAGCTTATACGTCTAATACCGAAGCATGCCGATGTGTTACATTACAGATTGGATGATTCATGATGCAGTGGGTGACCAGTTGAATGCAGTGCAACCTCAAAACACTCTTTTGGTCACACTGTTTGGAAACTGACAAAAATTGAAAAAAATACTTTCATCATGCATGATGCCACGCCACACACCACAACGATTTGCATGTCAGTTTTTTTGTGATGCTGCCACAGAAGGCGACCAGTGGATGGCAGAGTTGTGATGTTGGATATGAGGATAACCACGGAATCATACCTGACACCGTGTCACCCTTATGAAAAGGGGTGCACCACAAAGTCAGCTGTGTTTAGTCCTAATGTAAAAGAGACTCACCTCCCAGGAGGGGAGCATCTGCACATTCATCACACATCCGCCACTTATAATACCTTACAAAAATGAGAACACTTGAGTTCATCAACATTAACAACAACAACAAATTCCATCCATCCATTTTCTACCACTTGTCCCTTTCAGGGTAGCGGGGGGTGCTGGATCCTATCTCAGCTGTAAAAATATTGATCTAATCACTTCAGTGTTGCTCATATATGGATATTACCCTTGGTATCGACATCACCAATTTATGAATCGATCCAACATCCTCTTACATGTCGTGTACTACTGACTATGACAGTGCCTCCACACCAACAGTTGCTGTTATATTATCCTCTCTCTTATCAATCTACTTGTTAATATCCTGTTAATAGCTGCTTACTTTCTGCAGCAACATGGTTCCGTCTACACTTCTTCAAGTTTACAAAGCACTTATTTCTTGGAGCTGTTTTAAGTTAGCTTAGCGCAGTGCTTCTCTAATATTTTCTCTTTCACACCACTTTAAAAGAAGAAAATATTTTAAACCCCCTCACTCTCCACCATGACTATAAATAGTCAAATGTGTCTATAAAATTGTTATAACCATACCTCTGCATAACATTGTACAATACATTATAACATTAAAGGACACAATACAGTATTTCCTCATCTCCCATCATCATTACAGTAAAGCGAAGTGCTACATTTGCTTCTTATTGTTTTGATATGGCAAAAAAATCATGTTCCCCGAGGTCACATCCCCCACACACTGCCATTGCACTGGGGCCCACCCCACTCTTTAAGAAAGACTCACTTAGCGGTTAGTTTAGCAGTTAGCATGACTACTCCTGTCTTGTTCTCGGTGTGTAACATGTTTAGCAGCTCCACACTGTGTATGGAGACACATAATTACATGCTAGCTTTTCAACTGTGGCACTAAAAATAAATATGTATCAGCCAGAGGGGATCAGTGTTTGTGATCAGCATTGAAAATCCTTAAATGGCAATCGAAATCACATACATTTTTATGGAAATCGTCTGATACTATTCGCCACATCCCTACTTTACAATGTATCAAAGCGTATTTTCTTCAGTTTTCCCATATGATATAATAGAATATTTGCAGAAACTTGTTCATGTTTATGAAGTAATGTACAGTATAGGTAGAATTAACTGTCTAACTTTAGCGGCTAACACAAAAGGGGGAATATTTATTCAGATCATTTTACAACATTGTACTATAAAACCTAAAACATTAATTTTAATAATGAAGTGGAAAATCCTCTCTGAGCTGCCACCTTAACGTGGTAGAGGAGTTTGCGTGTCCCAATGATCCTAGGAGCTATGTTGTCCGGGGGCTTCCATGCCCCCTGGTAGGGTCTCCCAAGACAAACAGGTCCTAGGTGAGGGATCAGACAAAGAGCAGCTCGAAGACTTCTATGGAAATGCAAGAACCGAGACTCAGATTTCCCTCGCCCGGACGCGGGTCACCGGGGCCCCCCTCCGGAGCCAGGCCCGGAGTTGGGGCACGATGGCGAGCGCCTGGTGGCCGGGCCTGTCCCCATGGGGCCCGGCCGGGCACAGCCCGAAGAGGCAACGTGGGTCCCCCCTCCAATGGGCTCACCACCCATAGCAGGGGCCATAGAGGTCGGGTGCAATGTGAGCTGGGCGGTAGCCGAAGGTAGGGCACTTGGCGGTCCGATCCTCGGCTACAGAAGCTAGCTCTTGGGACGTGGAACGTCACCTCGCTGGGGGGGAAGGAGCCTGAGCTAGTGCGCGAGGTAGAGAAGTTCCGGTTGGATATAGTCGGACTCACCTCGACGCACAGCAAGGGCTCTGGAACCAGTTCTCTCGAGAGGGGCTGGACTCTCTTCCACTCTGGCGTTGCCAGCAGTGAGAGGCGACGGGCTGGGGTGGCAATTCTTGTTGCCCCCCGGCTCAGAGCCTGCATGTTGGAGTTCAACCCGGTGGACGAGAGGGTAGCTTCCCTCCGCCTTCGGGTGGGGGGGACGGGTCCTGACTGTTGTTTGCGCTTACGCGCCAAGCAGCAGCTCAGAGTACCCACCCTTTTTGGATTCACTCGAGGGAGTACTTGAGAGTGCTCCCCCGGGTGATTCCCTCGTTCTACTGGGGACTTCACCGCTCATATTGGCAACGACAGTGAAACCTGGAGAGGCGTGATTGGGAAGAATGGCCGCCCGGATCTGAACCCAAGTGGTGTTTTGTTATTGGACTTTTGTGCCCGTCACGGATTGTCCATAACGAACACCATGTTCAAGCATAAGGGTGTCCATATGTGCACTTGGCACCAGGACACCCTAGGCCGCAGTTCTATGATCGACTTTGTAGTTGTGTCATCGGATTTGCGGCCTCATGTTTTGGACACTCGGGTGAAGAGAGGGGCGGAGCTTTCTACCGATCACCACCTGGTGGTGAGTTGGCTGCGATGGTGGGGGAGGATGCCGGACAGACCTGGCAGGCCCAAACGCATTGTGAGGGTTTGCTGGGAACGTCTGGCAGAGTCTCCTGTCAGAGAGAGTTTCAATTCCCACCTCCGGAAGAACTTTGAACATGTCACGAGGGAGGTGCTGGACATTGAGTCCGAGTGGACCATGTTCCGCACCTCTATTGTCGAGGCGGCTGATTGGAGCTGTGGCCGCAAGGTAGTTGGTGCCTGTCGTGGCGGTAATCCTAGAACCCGTTGGTGGACACCGGCGGTGAGGGATGCCGTCAAGCTGAAGAAGGAGTCCTATCGGGTTCTTTTGGCTCATGGGACTCCTGAGGCAGCGGACAGGTACCGACAGGCCAAGCGGTGTGCGGCTTAAGCGGTCGCGGAGGCAAAAACTCGGACATGGGAGGAGTTCGGGGAAGCCATGGAAAACGACTTCCGGACGGCTTCGAAGCGATTCTGGACCACCATCCGCCGCCTCAGGAAGGGGAAGCAGTGCACTACCAACACCGTGTATGGTGCGGATGGTGTTCTGCTGACCTCGACTGCGGAAGTTGTGGATCGGTGGAGGGAATACTTCGAAGACCTCCTCAAACCCACCAACACGTCTTCCTATGAGGAAGCAGTGCCTGGGGAATCTGTGGTGGGCTCTCCTATTTCTGGGGCTGAGGTTGCTGAGGTAGTTAAAAAGCTCCTCGGTGGCAAGGCCCCGGGGGTGGATGAGATCCGCCCGGAGTTCCTTAAGGCTCTGGATGCTGTAGGGCTGTCTTGGTTGACAAGACTCTGCAGCATCGCGTGGACATCGGGGGCAGTACCTCTGGATTGGCAGACCGGGGTGGTGGTTCCTCTCTTTAAAAAGGGGAACCGGAGGGTGTGTTCTAACTATCGTGGGATCACACTCCTCAGCCTTCCCGGTAAGGTCTATTCAGGTGTACTGGAGAGGAGGCTACGCCGGATAGTCGAACCTCGGATTCAGGAGGAACAGTGTGGTTTTCGTCCTGGTCGTGGAACTGTGGACCAGCTCTATACTCTCGGCAGGGTCCTTGAGGGTGCATGGGAGTTTGCCCAACCAGTCTACGTGTGCTTTGTGGACTTGGAGAAGGCATTCGACCGTGTCCCTCGGGAAGTCCTGTGGGGAGTGCTCAGAGAGTATGGGGTTTCGGACTGTCTGATTGTGGCGGTCCGCTCCCTGTATGATCAGTGTCAGAGCTTGGTCCGCATTGCCGGCAGTAAGTCGGACACGTTTCCGGTGAGGGTTGGACTCCGCCAAGGCTGCCCTTTGTCACTGATTCTGTTCATAACTTTTATGGACAGAATTTCTAGGCGCAGTCAAGGCGTTGAGGGGATCCGGTTTGGTGGCTGCAGGATTAGGTCTCTGCTTTTTGCAGATGATTTGGTCCTGATGGCTTCATCTGGCCAGGATCTTCAGCTCTCACCGGATCGGTTCGCAGCTGAGTGTGAAGCGACTGGGATGATAATCAGCACCTCCAAGTCCGAGTCCATGGTTCTCGCCCGGAAAAGGGTGGAGTGCCATCTCCGGGTTGGGGAGGAGATCTTGCCCCAAGTGGAGGAGTTCAAGTACCTCGGAGTCTTGTTCACGAGTGAGGGAAGAGTGGATCGTGAGATCGACAGGCGGATCAGTGCGGCGTCTTCAGTAATGCGGACGCTGTATCGATCCGTTGTGGTGAAGAAGGAGCTGAGCCGGAAGGCAAAGCTCTCAATTTACCGGTCGATCTACGTTCCCATCCTCACCTATGGTCATGAGCTTTGGGTTATGACCGAAAGGACAAGATCACGGGTACAAGCGGCCGAAATGAGTTTCCTCCGCCGGGTGGCGGGGCTCTCCCTTAGAGATAGGGTGAGAAGCTCTGTCATCCGGGGGGGCCTCAAAGTAAAGCCGCTGCTCCTCCACATCGAGAGGAGCCAGCTGAGGTGGTTCGGGCATCTGGTCAGGATGCCACCCGAGCGCCTCCCTAAGGAGGTGTTTAGGGCATGTCCGACCGGTAGGAGGCCACGGGGAAGACCCAGGACACGTTGGGAAGACTATGTCTCCCGGCTGGCCTGGGAACGCCTCGGGATCCCCCGGGAGGAGCTGGACGAAGTGGCTGGGGAGAGGGAAGTCTGGGCTTCCCTGCTTAGGCTGCTGCCCCCGCGACCCGACCTCGGATAAGCGGAAGAAGATGGATGGATGGATGGAAGTGGAAAATTGTTAAAAATTTTAACAAATGGAAGAACGACCTAGAACGTATTAACGTTGGTTTGTATGCAGTACATCATTTAAAAAAAATATATCAGTAAAAAAGCAATACCTCACTGTCCAAACCCTTACAAAGGTCAGATAAGGCCAACTGAGCAGCCTTTTGCTTCGCTTCCTTAATACTCTTCCCCTCACACGCAGGGTAGTGTTGTCCATCGATCACTAACTTGAAGACAAATCTGCGTTGACAGGAAGGGAACATTTGACATCATTAATGTAGAGATTGGGATGTTATACTCAGGATGAGCAATACCTAAGGTCATGAGGAGGGCCACATCTCTCCATTTCGATGAAATTAGGAATGCGATTTGTTCTCTGACAGATGGAGAGGACGCGTCCGATAAAATTTGGCTCAACAAAGTCATCTTTGGTCTTCAAATTGTGTGTCTTGCCACTGCAGTACCAAAGAAACAGGTAGATATTGATCAAATCAGTTAACAAACTGTTAGCTATCAGACCAAATGATACCAATAGTGTGTGCTTACCAAATCTCCGATATACTTTTCCTCATGTCTTCTATTTGTTGACTGGAGGTAGAAGAGGGTTTCTCATCTCCAGTCTTGACATAAATAAAATAATAGTGATGGCTTTAGTAGAGTGGTGCCTCCTTACTAATAGGGCTGGGGCAATAAAACAATATCAATATATATCATACTTGCCAAGCCTCCCGGATTTTCCGGGAGACTCCCGAAATTCAGCGCCTCTCCCAAAAACCTCCCGGAAGAAATTTTCTCCCGAAAATCTCCCGGAATTCAGCCGGAGCTGGAGGCCACGCCCCCTCCAGCTCCATGCGGAGCTGAGTCCAGTGTGCGCACACAAGGAGACGAAGCAGAAGAACGAGACCATAGTCTAAGAGCGCAGGGGAGACACTTCTCCAGGGCCGATGTATGCTCGAGGCAACACCTTTCACCTTACCCGGCAGTGGGTCTCCACAGCGGACGACTTTAGGGTGAATGATGAGTCCAGCGATTAGTTGCAAATCTTGCTTTATTGATTGCTTGCACTCAGCCAATCCAACACAAAACCAACTAGTCCCTCCCCGCACTCGCTACCGCTCCCTCTCTTCTCTCGCCCACACACTCACTGACGTCTTTCACCTCACATGTTGTCACCTATTAAAGGGCCACACACACACATACTCTACTCTCATAACACACAGTACAGTTAGTAGAACAACTGTGTTTTCATTACTGTGTATTTGATAGGCGCCATTGCCCCGGAATTGTATTGCATTGTACTTTCAAGTACAACAATGAGTAGATGAGTGTTATGTGTGTGTATATGTGTAAATAAATGAACACTAAAATTCAAGTATTTATTTTATTTATATATATAATAAAATAAATAAATATATATATAGCTAGAATTCACTGAAAGTCAAGTATTTCATACATACATACATACATATATGAATGAAATACTCGAGTTGGTGAATTCTAGCTGTAAATATACTCCTCCCTCTTAACCACGCCCCCAATCACGCCCCCGCCACAACCACGTCCCGCCCCACCCCCACCCCCGACCACACCCCCCACCCCCCACCTCCCGAAATCGGAGGTCTCAAGGTTGGCAAGTATGATATATATGGCGATAGACACATAATCGATATCAATAAAAAATATGTTTGATAAAACGTTCGATAAACTGTATACATATTTTTTGGTCGGAAGAATCAGAAAGTTGTGAAGCAAGGTTGGTTCTATGAACACAGGAACTCACGCTCCGATAACCTAACAAAACAGTCAGTGATCTCTGAGCAATGGGAGGGACACACTAAACAGCCAATCACGTAACAATATCAACTATCAAGTTTGGTTGCCGCATCCTGCTGTCTCGCTGTTAATTCTCTGCATGGAGTGAAAAGAGAAACTAAAAATGAGTGCTGCATAGAGCGAAGAAAATGTCAATAAAACAGTAAAAATCACCTCGATGGAAGTGGGGGGGGCTCATTTCCCTTTAGCGCGGATAAATGTATTGCTTTTCAGGTTGACCTATGACCTCACACTAGGGTTCGGCAGCCCCATACAAGTAGTACGTGATGTCCGCTGTAATATTGGGACAGATTACAAATAATACGTCTGTAATGGCTATGCTGATGTTAAATTGCAGACAGCATCAGGAAATTATCTTATATTGCGCTACGAACGAGACGCTACTACCAAGAATGTATTGGAGCAGATGAAGGTGCGCAGCAAAGAAAGACCGGCGGCAGAGAGTTTATTTCGCAGGAATTTTCAGACGGAGAATCATGGTAACAACATTTTCTAATGTCTCAGAGTTCATTGATAAGGCTCTGTGGATTAATGGAAGGAGTTTTACAGCCGAAGGAAAAGACTGTTCGTGCCTAGACTGATACTGTTCCACATGAAGGTTGCTATTGTTCTGGACTATCTAGCCAGTTGTGTGGAATACAGAGTTATTGTTTGGAGTGTACAAATGCAGCGTGAAGAGGTTTGTGTGCACTTTAATATTCACCTTTAATATACCTGCTTGGTTCTCCTTCATCTCATTCGTATTTCGTTTGGGAGTCTCAATTTTACATTTCCCTTTGCTACCCTCCTAAATAAATCTGTCTATTTTTTTTCCCTAATCGATGCACTTTAAAATGTTATGTTCTTTTACTTTGTGAAGCAAATAAAGTCTCCTCTTCATTACAATTGTTTATATTTTTATTGAATGGTATCTGCTTCCGGGTTGTATCCCGCATGTTGAGACTGGCGCATGCGCAATACGAAGGGTCCTCTATGGCGGTCGAAAGATCTGGTTTTCAATCGCATTACCCAGGCGTATGAGTCCGACTTTACAAAAACCGAACAGATTAAGGTGTTTCCATGGGTTGTACAATGCTTATTTAGAGACAAACTATTTGAGAAATTGGACGAACTTAGTGCATGGACACATACTGACTGTGAGTCACCATGAATCACACTTTGTCTCACCGGTGAAATAAGTAAACGAGTGGTCTTCAAAAAGTTGCCAAACAATGGAAGGGTGTCTCCTTGCTGTGTTTTCTTAGCACTTACATAAGTAATAAAAGTTAGATTGCACACTCATGGAGGTTTAGTTCACGCTGTGGTAAGGTACACTACCTGGGCTTGTGGTGGCGGAGCTCTGCTCTCATCTGCCCTGGCAAACCGAGCTGAGTTACGCCACACTTACAGTTGTGCTACACTGCCACAGATCCATTGTAATTTGTTATGAGTGAAGCGCCAAATCCGCATATGTGACAGTCTTCCACGAATAACTGAATATACAGGAAACACTGGATATATTTTTTAAGACCACATGTTATTTTTCTGCACTAACTCAGTGCTAAGACGTCGAGAATTGATGCAGCTAGCGGGGGGGGGGGGGGGGGGGGTGTTTTGCCGTATCCAGCACTGACGATACTGAAAAAGGCAGGTATGGATGTATTTTTTACGTTTTGGCACCAAAGTATCAATACTTTTGACACCACTAAGTTGAATAGTAAAACAGTTGGGGCTTTCTGGGAATGCAGCGGGCCAGTCTGAAACAAAAAGTCCAGCGGTAAATTTTTGTCCCAGTCAGCTCCTGAATGTATCGCATAGTGTCTCATATTGTGGCATCTCCTAAGATTAAACAACATAAAAAAAGGCCCTTTTTGCATAGTAGGGGAGGTAAAAGACATGTGTGTACAAGATTACCATTCATGATTACTTACCACTGAAGCATTTATCTTAAGATAAGCAAGTTTTGCAGCTTCTTCCTCAGCTTCCTTCTTTGTTGTCCCAGTTGCATCCGGATACTCAATCTTTCCAACCAAAAATCTACATCTGTTATACAAAACATATAGTCTAAAACAGTAATCTATAGCGCTGCGCAACATAGCTTATAAGGACATTATTGTAACTTACTGAAAAGTCGTGCCTTTGGTGGACTCGTGACAGGTGATCTGCATGTTGATTTTTTTACCGTAAGAATGGAGCCAGGATACATGATCATCATGAGAATGGACCAGTCCCACAGAGGAATCTGATGCACTCTCTGTCTGTCAACATACAACATAATCTACATTAATTTAATGTTACCACAAAAATAAACACATAAAGTGATGTTATTGACCATCTAAATAATAACCTCTTTCAATAAGCCCTGTAGAGCATGCTTGGCAGCCTTTTGTTTGGCTTCCTTCTTTTTTTTTCCCACTCCTTCTAGGTAGGCCTTACCATTGACAACAGCTTTTATGGCAAATCTGTGAACACAAAAATGTTCCACACAACCACTGCATTAACGTTTAACAATTGAACACACACAACATTGAAGTATTTTGTTTACAATATCAATTTTCATTAGTGAACAACTCCTTAAATACATCCCAAATATGTTATTTCAACTCACTTTTTAATGTGATCCGGGCCTTCAGTTCCTGCGTCTTCATAGTGGTGTTTCAAATCATGTCTTTGAATGTAAGTGTTTAGTTTGGCTACGTAATCGTCAGCATCCATCGTTAATTAATCGTCATGTGTAAAAAAAATATATTTAAGAGTCCGAATTATTCGGCGGTCGGCGCCCATACGAGTGTGCTGTGTCAACTCCAGCACACGCATAGGTTTCGGTTTCGAGTTCTCGAAATGAAAACCAGTCACCCTCCGAATGGTGCCTTCACGTGTAATCCAAAAATCCATAACTTTCTATTTAAACATTTATTAAATAGAAGAACAAGTCGTGCGATGATGAAGTTTATACAAAATAAGCGCCAATAGCGTGTGTTTTTATAAATCTTAACACATTTAAAAAAAAAAAAGCACCACACAAAAAACGTCCAGGAAGTCAACAGTACAGCTACGACTCACAGGAAATGTAGTTCACATCCCAGCACTGTTTATTACGGTGACTAAACCTATAAAGTGCATCTCATAATTAGAATATCGTGCAGAAGTTAGAAGACGTTATTAAAGGCTCAACAAGTTGTTTTTGTTTATTTCTTGATGAGACCGCGAACTGGTACACTGAAAAAAATACATTTCAAAAAAGTAAAACTACGTTTGTTTATTTTTCTTCTCTAAAAAGAAAAACATATTTTGTTCAGCAATTTTTTTCCACGAGAAAAATAATCTCCTATTAGGTAAGTATAACGAGCCAGTTCTTATGAAATGTTCCCAGAAATGTGTTGTTTTTTCTTTGACAAGTTAAACCTCATATTATGAAGTTCAAACTAAAACTGGTTACCTAACTTTTTAAATTCAAGAACAGACACACACAGAACATACATCTATTGTAACATGTATTTTAAGCGAAAAAACAAAAAAACAAATGAATGAGGGCCGCACAGTTGCCAAGTGCAGGC
>NW_027316907.1:12500-24096 GCF_033978685.3 Nerophis lumbriciformis | reverse complement strand
CTATCATTAATCAGCTTGCAGGAGGAGCGATCACAAAAACTCACTGACTTTTCTTTTGACTAGACTTTTTCGCATTCATAACTGTTGAGTAAGCAAGGGTGCCATGTTTTTTTACTTGATGAATTATTTTCACTTTTTCAGTCAGTCTATTCATTTCTATTAAAAAAAGAATACCATCAAATTTCCTTCGAGAACCTCTGATTAGGAATGGCATAAATCTTCCCAGAGTATTATGATCTCATTTCTGGGCAAAAAGATTCGTAATTAAATTTTTTGGCAGAATTGGGCAGCCTGAAACGCAGGTGTCTTGGTTTACCACAGAGTGCTCCAGCTCGGCCTTCCAGGGTCACCTGCCAGGTAAAGGAGTCTCCCCTTGCCTTTTCTGCTTCCAGCTCCTTCTGTGAGCGAGGGAACACGTTTCTCCAGAGTAATAACATCTTTGGAAGGTGATAACGCACCAAGGAAGGACCTGCGTATACATACAAGCAAAAAACAGGAAAATAGGTACTGCTAATAAAAACTCCAGCAAGAGATGACATTTTAACTCACCCAATGTCATGAGGGCCCCAAGCAGTAGCCATCCAGCCTGTGTGCGCTGCAAGGAGAGTCGGCTGTTCTGAGCCGCTGTCCTCAGGAGGTCTTCAGCTATACTCACCACCAACTACAGTAAAGCAGCTATATTTGAATCTAAACCTGATGAGGTCGAACATTCAGAACAAAATTGCAAGATGGGAGTGTGATCTAAAAGGTCTAAACTGCTTATCCACACACCTTGCCCTTAGAGTGTGGTATTCCCAGAGGGCACTGGTGTACGCCTCCAAGGAGAGCTGCCATTGCGAAGCTGTACCCGCTCACAGCCTCAGGTGAACTCTTCAGATTGTTAATTCTCTCAGCGCAGCGGTCCAAGAGCGGGGTTAACTGATAGGGCAGTGCCATGGCAATGCAGCGCAGGCACCATGCTGCAGCCAAACGAGCCGCCATGCTGGGGTGTAGCAGCACCGAGGTCACGGTTTCAAGAAGTCCTGGGGACAATTAGCATTAAAAGAAAGTCCAGATACAGTATGTAAGAAATGGTTAGGAATGCTCTGCACTAAGACTATTATAAGATACACAAGTACAGTATCTTACCTATAGAAGGCTCCTGGATGAGAGGTGAAGATGTGGCACTCAGACTCTGAACAATGCTGCCTAACTCTTTTAGGGCACACACCATAACATGCTGGCTGGCTGAGACATCAGCTGTCCCGGTCTTGTTCTCCCCATTGAGGTCATTTACAACTGCTTCTGAAATAACAGGTTCCAGAGAAAGGCATCATAATAAATCAATGTCAGTGGCGCAAAACAAAAAGCTAACATATATTGGACAACTTCTTAATTATTTAACTAATTTAAACATGTGACATAATCTGATCAAAAGGCCTTCAGAACGGTGAAAATTAAAAACAAAAACATTACATGTTTGATATTTGTGTTTAATGTTGTGGTTTACTTAAAAGTTGAGCAAAAAAGTGAAAAAAATATATAATTCAAAATGTTTTTCCACATTTAAAAATATGACTATTATTATTTTGTTTGGCTGTGAAGATAATTCAAATCAAATAAAAATAAAAAATAAAAACAAAAAAAGCCACTTTTTCCCCACACATTTTACAGGTTAAAAAACAAAGATAAAGAACAATCAATTTGGAATAAAGTACTTTTGTGTTTTTTGTGAAAGACTGTTAGGCGAGAGTAAAAACAAAACAAATAAATAATGCAAATATCTATTGATGCCATGAGCGCAAATGGCTTGTGACTGCTATGAATGTGCACATTTCCTTCATAGACTGTGCAGCTTCTGTATTCAGTGGGGGTTACTACTGTATATCTGTTACTGATCGTTACAATTTGTAATCTAACAAAGAGAGAACTCACTGGCAAATGACACCAAAAGATATACCAGATGAAAATAAAAAGCATGAGCATATCAAGTGCCAATTTAGTAATGAATGATGATAGTATGATAATAATGAAATCGATAAAAAGGAAGCCAGTGTAGCAGGTAGTGCTAATGTCACTCATAAATCCAAAAAGACAAAACCATTGTGTGATAATGTAACACAAACCATGCAAAATATTCAGAAGCTGAATAGAAAGTGAATTACTCCAGAGAAGTACTTTTTTCTGTAACGATCAGTCCAATCTTGCTTACCTACGGCCCTCATTTGCTTGCTGATGGCTTGGCAAATTTCTTTGCCGGCTGCAATCTGTGCCTTTTCACCGAGTAAGCTGCCCAGGGTGGCACGCAGCATGAAGGAGACACAGCGCCTCGAGTACACCGCTTCGACATGCGTCTGGGTGGCCCTTGGATGAGACACAAGGTCCAAAACGTGGGAGAGGAAGGTGGCAAAGTTGCGCTCCAGCCACTGACCACCGAGTGTCGTCACAAATACAACATAAGCCTGAGGAAAAGGAGGGACGGTATAAGATATGCTTAACTGTTATCATTTGTAGAGAATTTAGCTCACCTGTGTGACGCCCACCCGGACTTCTCTGCTGACAGAAGCCCCGCCTTTCAACATCTCCCCTCCGCTCTTCAAGAAACCAGATCCACCACGCAGAAAGCCTGTGGCCATTAACTCCAGCACTTCTTCAAGCGTGGCCCGTTTCACATTCTGACGCATAACTTGGAGAAAACAATAAGAAGTCAACCGTGAGCTAAAAAACATCAAAATATGAAACATGATTACCGTACATGCACTAATCATAGCCAGGGAGTTTATTTGCCTAAACTGTAGAGACAATTAATTAGAAGAAGGCAAAATTGAAAACAAAGGCTATTACTTCCATATATACGGTAACATGTTTTAAACTTAAATATTAATTTAGAGAGCATGAAAAAGTGGAAAGGCAAACATAGCTTTATTTTACCACATGGTCATTTACTAGCAAGTAACAAAGCAGCAACAGAACCACTGTTGTAACACCAGTAAGGCTCAGTCATCATAAACACTGAATGATTTCACTGTAAACAACAGTACAGCATGTGTAACAGGAGTTTCCCACCAACAGCTGAGTAGCACAACAAACATTTTGAAGTGCATGGTAGAGCCAAGTCAATACAGGGGTCAAAGTGGAGGGGGCTCTTAGGCTTTTGTAAAGTTTAAATATTTATTTTTCCGTCATTTCAATATCTAAGTTATAAGAAAACAACAAACTAAATGTTAGGATAAATAAATGTTGATGTGAAAGTTCAATAATAAGGTTGTTTGAATCAAATTAAAAATGTCTAAGACTACCTCTACTCCCTATTAAAAAAAACAAAATGGTTAATTCCCCCTGGATAGTGGCAAAGCTACAATAGCTTCGAACACATCACTCAACACAGAGGTTGCACGTCATTACAGCTCACATTTAAGCACCAGCATTTTGGAACAAGAATGGGGTCATAAAAGGTAGCTAAAATATAATATCTGTGGCAGCATACAAGAAAAGTATGCATAAGTTTTACTTCTGCATATTGTAGCACATAACTGTGGTGTGTTCAACAACCCTTAATTAAAGTTAGAAACAGAGGTGTCACTAGTTTTTAAAGACAGGGGGCTTAACCCCCAGAACATGCAATGATACTAATAATACAATTAGGAATCTCAATTGATTATGTTTTAATGAGATTAATCACACTTTTGAACAGTGATTAATTGTTATTAATATGAGGTTATTATTTGATTGCATAAATACCATTTGCTTAATATTTGGATACAAATACAACTTGGTAGTCAGAATGTCATAAAGGAATGTTTTTTTAGATGTTTCACGGAACTGCAAGTCGTTGATTTGCTCAAAACTTGGTGACAGTAAGTATAGTAAGAATTACACATTTTGAAAGTATTTTCAATAATCTAGCAAACTAGGTAGAGATGTACAGTATTTTAATAGATAATGTACTAAGGACAACTTTACACAGTGCACCATTTACATCTGCATATACTCTTCCTTAGTTTAACTAATTGTTTAAACAAATAAAGCCATTTTTTATTTTGTTGGCACAGTGGGACCAGATGTGACTTGTCATGCCATTTTTGTGAAGTGTGTGTGTGTGTAAGGGAAAAGGTGCCTTGACGAGAAGCCAGTGTGTTGACGAGAGACATGACGGTTGTCAATAAAGAACGTGCCTCTCGATTCCCTCGTTACCGTCTGTCTTTTTTGCTGGGCATCATCTAATTACAAACCCTTGGTTGCACAAACATTATTATTTACCTTTTCGGATGACAGCGCTGATCTCTTTTTCGTACAAACTACCTCTAATTAGTTGGCGTTAGTTGGCGACATGAAGAACATCTCGCAGCACTTGGTCTTCTGTAATGTTAATGTCCTACATGCGGTGGCTGTCCATTTAGAAAAAAACGCAGATAAACTCAGCCAGCAGTTTGTTGTTCTCTGTTCGCTGTCCATGTAGCATTCATGCTAGCGACGCCATTCTCATGTTCATGTTTTGCTTTAAGATGCTATTTTAAACTGGATGTGCACCGATTATAAGAAAGTTTGTCGCTGCAATACTACGGTAATTGCCTCAGTTTTATCTAAAGTTCCGTCGAAGTTTGTTTTTAAAGGGCGCAGAGCACATCTCTTAATGTCAATGCTTTTGACGGCACTAATTTGAGACCCCGACGGTTATTTGCAGATCACGCACCCAGCGACTATAAGGTGGCTAACTGAATGCAGGCATGAATTGGAGCATTTGCAGTAAGCGTGACTGTACTTATCAATGTATAAAGTATAGTACCAGCAGCTTGTTTGGGCATCAGAGCTGTGGCCATGACAGTCCCAAGCAGTTTGGCCACAGCAACCCGAACACCATAGTTGGAGCCTTCCAGGGCCTTAAAACACAGTGTGGCCATGTTCTCCAGTTCTGTGGTCCACATGAATACTGCCTCGTTCTGCAGCTCGGACAGACACTGCAAAGGTACATGAAATCACAATGGAGTCATGTTAGTAGTGGTTACAGCATGTGTTTATTTTGCTTAGTCAACACAGTCAAATACTATAACAGCTACACAGCATTATATATTATATATATTCCATATTATATACAAGGTAAATGGTCTGTATCTACTGTATATAGGGCTTTAAAACACCTATATAGGGCCTTACCATACCTGCAACAATACCCAAAGTGCTTTACATTATACATCTCTTTCACACACACATTCACTCACTGATGGCGGAAGCTGCCATACAAAGTGCTAACCACGACCCATCAGAAGCAAGGTGGGCAAAGTGTCTCAAGAACATAATGGCCGTGACTAAGATGGCGAAAGCTGCTATACGAATCTGGAACCCTCAAGTTACTATAACATCTGAGCCAATATATAAAACCATAGATATAATGTATTGGTTTAACATAAAATCATATTTCTCAATAGGGGGTATTCTGTATTTTCGCTGTAAAGTTTAGCTAATATGATGACAGTACAGTATCATATCAGCACCTAGTAGAATAGTAGATGAGAATGTTTGAACTTCAAGTAGGATCAGTTATATGCTTTTGTAGAAAACCTACAAATGAAAATGATTACCGTATTTTTCGGAGTATAAGTCGCACCGGAATATAAATTGCACTTGCCAAAAATGCATAATAAAGAAAGAAAAAAAACATATATAAGTCGCACTGGAGTACAAGTCGCATTTTTTGGGGAAATTTATTTGATAAAACCCAACACCAAGAATAGACATTTGAAAGGCAATTTAAAATAAATAAAGAATAGTGAACAACAGGCTGAATAAGTGTACGTTATATGAGGCATAAATAACCAACTGAGAACGTGCCTGGTATGTTAACGTAACATATTATGGTAAGAGTCATTCAAATAACTATAACATAAATATGTGGGCTTTGTACCGAGGATGTCGTTGTGGCTTGTGCAGCCCTTTGAGACACTTGTGATTTAGGGCTATATAAATAAAGATTGATTGATTGATTGATTGATAAAGAACATGCTATACGTTTACCAAACAATCTGTCACTCCTAATCGCTAAATCCCATGAAATCTTATACGTCTAGTCTCTTACGTGAATGAGCTAAATAATATTATTTGATATTTTACGCTAATGTGTTAATAATTTCACACATAAGTCGCTCCTGAGTATAAGTCGCACCCCCGGCCAAACTATGAAAAAAACTGCAACTTTTAGTCCGAAAAATACGGTAGTTGTTGACATTATATAGTTGTATGATGCTTATACTGTGCACGGTTCACCTTTGCCACTGCACAACGCACAGCCATGGACCTGTCTGTGAGTAAAGAGCGGGCATTCTTGTAGATGTCCCTGTGACATGAAGCTGCAGCTCCACCTAGTCCATTTAGCACCTTCTGCAGACTGAGGAGTATCTCTCCTCTGCCTTGGGACTGCATAAAGCAGAAGAATTATGAAAACGGACATATATGCATCATATTCTGAAGAATGCATGCATTTACTGAGTTCCAATACACTCAAGTTGAATTTCTGTTGTCATGACTTTATTAAGATGTCATACTGTACCTCTGCACTCTTTAATGCCTTCAAAAGATTATTAATAGTGTCTGGAAAGGAGCTTCCAAGCATCCTCCCCATCTTCTCATAAAAAGCTCCGACACATGCCACTGCGGCGCTAAAATAAAAAATAATCAGATTATGTTCATGATTTGGTGAATAATCACAAATTATTATGCATTATTACATTCATGACATAACTTTTTGATTAGAGTCAATATGCTAAAAGGCCACCCTATAGAGCTAATCTGAAAGCTCCTGGCTCAACGTTATTTTAGCATAGCAGAAGTGGGTAACCCAAACTAGGCATGGGCATAATAATCAGTTAGTCGATCGCGTGCGATCAAGTAGATCAAGTCTTGCCGAAAATGAGGCAAAATGGAGTGTGATCCCTGCAACTAAAAAAGGCTCTGTTGGTTCTGTCTCACCTAGAAGAATATACAGGGCATCCGGAAAGTATTCACAGCGCTTCACTTTTTCCACATTTTGTGATGTTACAGCCTTATTCAAAAATGGAATAAATACTATTTTGTCCTCAAAATTCTAGACAATACCCCCTAATGATAATGGGAAAACATTTTTGGAGCTTTTTTAAATAATGTTTTTCTTTTTTTAAACTAACAAATCACATGCACATACTGTAGGTATTCACAACCTTTGCTCAATACTTTGTTGATGCACCTTTGGCAGAAATTACAGCCTCAATTATTTTTGAATACCATGCCTCAAGCTTGGCACACCGATCTTTGGGCAGTTTCGCCCATTCCTCTTTGCAGCACCTCATAAGGTTGGATGGGAAGCATTGTTTTTACCCAGGATGTCTCTGTACATTGCTGCATTCATCTTTCCCTCTATCCTGACTAGTCTCCCAGTTCCTGCTGCTGAAAAACATACCCGCAGCATGATACTGCCACCACCATGCTTCACTGTAGGGATGGTATTGGCCTGGTGATGAGCGGTGCCTGGTTTCCTCCAAACATGATGCCTGGCATTTATGGCAAAAAGTTCAATCTCTGTCTCATCAGACCAAAGAATTTTCTTAATCGTGGTCTGAGAGTCTTTTAGGTGCATTTTGGCAAACTATTACGAAAAAATGGCTTACGTTTGGCCACTTGACCTTAAAATCCTGAATGGTGGATTGCTGCAGAGATGGTTGTCCTTCTGTAAAATTCTCCTCAATGCTGTGTAGCTCGACAGAGTAACCATCAAGTTCTTGACCCCCTCTCTGACTCGGGCCCTTTTCCTCTAATCGCTCAGTTTAGACGGCCGGCCAGCTCTAGTATGAGTCCTGGTGGTTTCAAACATTTTTTCCATTAAATAATTATGCAGGCCACTGTGCTCATTGGGAACTTCAAGGCAGCAGATATTTTTCTGTACCCTTTCCCAGATTAGTGCCTCGAGACAATCCTATCTCGGAGATCTACAGACAATTCCTTTGACCTTATTCATGTCATGTCAATTGTAGGACTTTATATATAGACAAGTGTGTGCTTTTCTAAATCATGTCCAAGCAACTGAATTTACCACAAGTGAACTCCAATTAAGCTGTAGGAATATCTCAAGCATCAACAGTTGAAACAGGATGCCCCTGATCTCACTTTTCAGTTTCATTGCAAAGGCTATAGATACTTATGTGCATGTGCTTTATTAGTTGTTGTTTTTTTTTTTTTTAATTTGCAAAAAATAAAACTTTCTCACTTTGTCATTTTGGGGTATTGCATGTAAAATTTTGAGGAGAAAAATTAATGTATTTCATTTTGGAATAAAGCTGAAAAAATTTGGAAAAAATGAAGCGCTGTGAATACTTTCCGGATGCACAGCTAAGGGAAGTTAAGCTACATCTATGCAGAGTGGCACTATTTATGTTAAATTCTCCCATAAGGAAATACAAATGACTGGATCGGCAAAGAGTGTTACATGACCATGCAATAATTATTAGACTGCATCAGTGTCTGCCAGAGCATTATCTCTCATGTACGCTTAATCCTCCATTAAAATGCGAACCATCCTTTTGCAGAGTGACATCTGTCTTAATGACGAAATCCCTTGAATAGGGAAACATGGTATATTACTGGAACTTTAAAAAAACTGCAAAAATGCAAGGGATAATGTATTGAAGTGTATTAATTAACTCATATTATGTTGTACATATGGTGAATGTTCATATTCATCTTTGAAAAAGAAAACCTTCAAGTTTGAGTACAGAGTGGTATTTCAGTTTGAGCACATGATAAGATAAGGCACCTGCTCAGTGGCCTTGTGGCTAGAGTGTCCGCTCTGAGATCGGTCGAGTCATACTAAAGACTAAAGAAATGGGACCCATTACCTCCCTGCTTGGCACTCAGCATCAAGGGTTGGAATTGGGGGTTAAATCACCAAAATTATTCCCGAGCGCGGCCACCGCTGCTGCTCACTGCTCCCCTCACCTCCCAGGGGGTGAACAAGGGGATGGATCAAATGCAGAGGTTAATTTCACCACACCTATTGTGTGTGTGACAATCATTGGTTCCTTTACTTTAACTTAGTTTGCTATTCGCAGGCGAATTGGATCACTTCTCATAGGAAGGAGGCCCTAATTGGGACTTTGGAATGCAAAAGAGATAGCCATATCCTTGAGAGGAGACTACGTTATGACTCAAAGCAGTTGTTTTCCAGACACTTACACACAAACTTCTACTTTTATGGTCAGGTGGTGCTGTTGGGACTAAGCCCACACCCAGACAAACAAATAAGGAATATATAAACTGACGGTTTGGCAGGTTAGGAATCCTCCATTTTTGACTAAGATTCCTCCGAGTACTGCAGACCTGTTTAAATAACGCTTGCTTGTAATAAAGCAACTTTTGGTTCAGCAAAGCGTCTCTGACGTCTATTTTGATCCAACTACGCATCCCTGTCGTCCCTTGGCCCGGGAGGGGACGACAAGACCAGAATTACACTTCAGTATGAAAACAACTGCAGTAATTGAACTTCATCTTACAGTTTTGTGGGCAAGTAGGCAGGTGTGTCATCCTTGCTTTTGATGATATCATTGCATTTATCCAGCGTCTGGAAAACAGTGAATGTGTCGCCAATGCTGTAGAGGGTGGCAAGGTTTTTGGCAAGCAGTTTTCTCGTAGGTGGACCTGGAGCACTGCTGATCAGTCCGGTCAACTGATCCACAAGCTTCTTCTGCTTTTCCTTCACATCCACCTGCCGTGCAAACACAAACATTCTTAGCTGGTTGCCATCTCATGAAAGCTGCAGAAACTATGATGCAAGTCACCTTATTTGCCGCCACAAGAACTTTATCCAAAAACCGAAGCCATTCGAAAATGAAAACGGGCCTTTTTGCTTCGGTTATCTGGGCTAAAGCTTCTTCATTCAGCAGGAGACTGTGAGCCAACTCCATTGCGAGGATGTTCTGTATTGAACAGTCTTAGAATAATCAAAACATGACAGTGGCTGCACAGCGTTACGTGCATCATTATTAATCATGTAACTGAAACAACACGCTGAATGTTATATTACGTTATATTACTTACCGTGTGTATTTAAACCGCCAGACGCTCCTGTTGTGCGTTGACAGCTTACCCCAGCTGTTTGAAAGGCTAGCTAGTTAGCAGCCTCAAGCTAGCGAGTCCTTGCGATGAAAAGCTACGCTTCGCCAAATCCAGACACAGGTCAAATGATACCACCTAATATTATACACCTTGTTGTAAGACACTAATTTGTTTCAGTCAACAGCTTTACAAACATGAGCTAACCAAGTTATTCATCTTGTGTCCAGATAACCTGATTAGACGAGACTACATGGTGTCGCATTAACACGTGTCCGGTATTGAACCACTGAATAACCTGAATTTCACTCTTTCTCAAAACAAACTTCAAAGAAAAATAGAACTATAACTGTTTTTTAAATATATTACGAATTATCACCGTACGTGTTTGTTTGTTTTTAAAAACAACTGCAAGACGAATAGGAAGCTAGGAACCGTAAGTGTAATTTGTAGCTCGTCGGAAGTTATTGTCGACGAACCAAAACATTGTAGAACAACCATAGCTTTCAGTTTTTCATTTGCTGGTTTTCATTTCAATAATGTCCGACGAGGAAGACGATTATATGTCCGATGCTTTCCTCAATCAAATGTACGCGTTTGTATTGACAATATATGCGACCCCGAGAGGGACAAGCGGTAGAAAATTGAAGGCTGGATGGATGTATTGAAAACAATTACTGTCGACGTTACTATTTTGTGAGCATTCTGAAATATTGTAGGATCTAGTGTTGTTTTATCACATTGATGTAATCTCGTGACCCTGTCTGCTTACATATACATTGTGTTATGCTGTGAAATAGTACATCATCACAACTATGTATGCGAACCTGTGCAATAAGCCCACACGCCCGTGTGTGCAAAATTAGTGCAATGTGCAGTTTATACCAGCACTTTAAAAACTTGAGAATTAGCGCCTTGTAACGAGCAATGTGCAATTCTCCTCTTGTATATCTTAACTTTAAAACACTTCAGCACTTAAACATTTGAGCTCTTAAATCCAACTTTCTATGGTCATTTAATTGCTTGGCTGTCATTAGTAATATGGTTTATTGTTGATTTTTTTTTAATCTACTGTACTTTATATTATTATTGTTTTATTGTAGGTTCCAGCATCCCCCGCGATCCGCAAAAGGGACAAGCGGTAGAAAAGGGACAAGCGGTAGAAAATGGATGGATGTTGTATATGGCCTTATTGTCCCGGCGTTTAGTGCTGTCATGTTCGTTTGTGTTTGGCAGGGACGAAATATGGAAATTAGCCACTGGCTACAATCTTGCATGTTTACACCTATGTGTTCATCAATATGTTTTAAAAATCTAATTAAATCAAATCCAAAATGTGTTACTAAATCAATGTTATTACACAGCATAGCACTGTATAAATGAACATTTCACATTTCCCTTAAACTAACTCTAAATATTGTATTCATATCTAAACACAATAGTGTGTTTACTGCAAGTACAGCATTTTTTGCATCAATTATAATCACCTTATGCTATTATAATATATTGTACCCTTCCATTCTATGTCAGACAAGACGTCAAA
>NW_027316907.1:0-7500 GCF_033978685.3 Nerophis lumbriciformis | reverse complement strand
GGTAAAAAAATCAACATGCAGATCACCTGTCACGAGTCCACCAAAGGCACGACTTTTCAGTAAGTTACAATAATGTCCTTATAAGCTATGTTGCGCAGCGCTATAGATTACTGTTTTAGACTATATGTTTTGTATAACAGATGTAGATTTTTGGTTGGAAAGATTGAGTATCCGGATGCAACTGGGACAACAAAGAAGGAAGCTGAGGAAGAAGCTGCAAAACTTGCTTATCTTAAGATAAATGCTTCAGTGGTAAGTAATCATGAATGGTAATCTTGTACACACATGTCTTTTACCTCCCCTACTATGCAAAAAGGGCCTTTTTTTATGTTGTTTAATCTTAGGAGATGCCACAATATGAGACACTATGCGATACATTCAGGAGCTGACTGGGACAAAAATTTACCGCTGGACTTTTTGTTTCAGACTGGCCCGCTGCATTCCCAGAAAGCCCCAACTGTTTTACTATTCAACTTAGTGGTGTCAAAAGTATTGATACTTTGGTGCCAAAACGTAAAAAATACATCCATACCTGCCTTTTTCAGTATCGTCAGTGCTGGATACGGCAAAACACCCCCCCCCCCCCCCCCCCCGCTAGCTGCATCAATTCTCGACGTCTTAGCACTGAGTTAGTGCAGAAAAATAACATGTGGTCTTAAAAAATATATCCAGTGTTTCCTGTATATTCAGTTATTCGTGGAAGACTGTCACATATGCGGATTTGGCGCTTCACTCATAACAAATTACAATGGATCTGTGGCAGTGTAGCACAACTGTAAGTGTGGCGTAACTCAGCTCGGTTTGCCAGGGCAGATGAGAGCAGAGCTCCGCCACCACAAGCCCAGGTAGTGTACCTTACCACAGCGTGAACTAAACCTCCATGAGTGTGCAATCTAACTTTTATTACTTATGTAAGTGCTAAGAAAACACAGCAAGGAGACACCCTTCCATTGTTTGGCAACTTTTTGAAGACCACTCGTTTACTTATTTCACCGGTGAGACAAAGTGTGATTCATGGTGACTCACAGTCAGTATGTGTCCATGCACTAAGTTCGTCCAATTTCTCAAATAGTTTGTCTCTAAATAAGCATTGTACAACCCATGGAAACACCTTAATCTGTTCGGTTTTTGTAAAGTCGGACTCATACGCCTGGGTAATGCGATTGAAAACCAGATCTTTCGACCGCCATAGAGGACCCTTCGTATTGCGCATGCGCCAGTCTCAACATGCGGGATACAACCCGGAAGCAGATACCATTCAATAAAAATATAAACAATTGTAATGAAGAGGAGACTTTATTTGCTTCACAAAGTAAAAGAACATAACATTTTAAAGTGCATCGATTAGGGAAAAAAAATAGACAGATTTATTTAGGAGGGTAGCAAAGGGAAATGTAAAATTGAGACTCCCAAACGAAATACGAATGAGATGAAGGAGAACCAAGCAGGTATATTAAAGGTGAATATTAAAGTGCACACAAACCTCTTCACGCTGCATTTGTACACTCCAAACAATAACTCTGTATTCCACACAACTGGCTAGATAGTCCAGAACAATAGCAACCTTCATGTGGAACAGTATCAGTCTAGGCACGAACAGTCTTTTCCTTCGGCTGTAAAACTCCTTCCATTAATCCACAGAGCCTTATCAATGAACTCTGAGACATTAGAAAATGTTGTTACCATGATTCTCCGTCTGAAAATTCCTGCGAAATAAACTCTCTGCCGCCGGTCTTTCTTTGCTGCGCACCTTCATCTGCTCCAATACATTCTTGGTAGTAGCGTCTCGTTCGTAGCGCAATATAAGATAATTTCCTGATGCTGTCTGCAATTTAACATCAGCATAGCCATTACAGACGTATTATTTGTAATCTGTCCCAATATTACAGCGGACATCACGTACTACTTGTATGGGGCTGCCGAACCCTAGTGTGAGGTCATAGGTCAACCTGAAAAGCAATACATTTATCCGCGCTAAAGGGAAATGAGCCCCCCCCACTTCCATCGAGGTGATTTTTACTGTTTTATTGACATTTTCTTCGCTCTATGCAGCACTCATTTTTAGTTTCTCTTTTCACTCCATGCAGAGAATTAACAGCGAGACAGCAGGATGCGGCAACCAAACTTGATAGTTGATATTGTTACGTGATTGGCTGTTTAGTGTGTCCCTCCCATTGCTCAGAGATCACTGACTGTTTTGTTAGGTTATCGGAGCGTGAGTTCCTGTGTTCATAGAACCAACCTTGCTTCACAACTTTCTGATTCTTCCGACCAAAAAATATGTATACAGTTTATCGAACGTTTTATCAAACATATTTTTTATTGATATCGATTATGTGTCTATCGCCATATATATCATACTTGCCAACCTTGAGACCTCCGATTTCGGGAGGTGGGGGGTGGGGGGTGTGGTCGGGGGTGGGGGTGGGGCGGGACGTGGTTGTGGCGGGGGCGTGATTGGGGGCGTGGTTAAGAGGGAGGAGTATATTTACAGCTAGAATTCACCAACTCGAGTATTTCATTCATATATGTATGTATGTATGTATGAAATACTTGACTTTCAGTGAATTCTAGCTATATATATATTTATTTATTTTATTATATATATAAATAAAATAAATACTTGAATTTTAGTGTTCATTTATTTACACATATACACACACATAACACTCATCTACTCATTGTTGTACTTGAAAGTACAATGCAATACAATTCCGGGGCAATGGCGCCTATCAAATACACAGTAATGAAAACACAGTTGTTCTACTAACTGTACTGTGTGTTATGAGAGTAGAGTATGTGTGTGTGTGGCCCTTTAATAGGTGACAACATGTGAGGTGAAAGACGTCAGTGAGTGTGTGGGCGAGAGAAGAGAGGGAGCGGTAGCGAGTGCGGGGAGGGACTAGTTGGTTTTGTGTTGGATTGGCTGAGTGCAAGCAATCAATAAAGCAAGATTTGCAACTAATCGCTGGACTCATCATTCACCCTAAAGTCGTCCGCTGTGGAGACCCACTGCCGGGTAAGGTGAAAGGTGTTGCCTCGAGCATACATCGGCCCTGGAGAAGTGTCTCCCCTGCGCTCTTAGACTATGGTCTCGTTCTTCTGCTTCGTCTCCTTGTGTGCGCACACTGGACTCAGCTCCGCATGGAGCTGGAGGGGGCGTGGCCTCCAGCTCCGGCTGAATTCCGGGAGATTTTCGGGAGAAAATTTCTTCCGGGAGGTTTTTGGGAGAGGCGCTGAATTTCGGGAGTCTCCCGGAAAATCCGGGAGGCTTGGCAAGTATGATATATATTGATATTGTTTTATTGCCCCAGCCCTATTAGTAAGGAGGCACCACTCTACTAAAGCCATCACTATTATTTTATTTATGTCAAGACTGGAGATGAGAAACCCTCTTCTACCTCCAGTCAACAAATAGAAGACATGAGGAAAAGTATATCGGAGATTTGGTAAGCACACACTATTGGTATCATTTGGTCTGATAGCTAACAGTTTGTTAACTGATTTGATCAATATCTACCTGTTTCTTTGGTACTGCAGTGGCAAGACACACAATTTGAAGACCAAAGATGACTTTGTTGAGCCAAATTTTATCGGACGCGTCCTCTCCATCTGTCAGAGAACAAATCGCATTCCTAATTTCATCGAAATGGAGAGATGTGGCCCTCCTCATGACCTTAGGTATTGCTCATCCTGAGTATAACATCCCAATCTCTACATTAATGATGTCAAATGTTCCCTTCCTGTCAACGCAGATTTGTCTTCAAGTTAGTGATCGATGGACAACACTACCCTGCGTGTGAGGGGAAGAGTATTAAGGAAGCGAAGCAAAAGGCTGCTCAGTTGGCCTTATCTGACCTTTGTAAGGGTTTGGACAGTGAGGTATTGCTTTTTTACTGATATATTTTTTTTAAATGATGTACTGCATACAAACCAACGTTAATACGTTCTAGGTCGTTCTTCCATTTGTTAAAATTTTTAACAATTTTCCACTTCCATCCATCCATCCATCTTCTTCCGCTTATCCGAGGTCGGGTCGCGGGGGCAGCAGCCTAAGCAGGGAAGCCCAGACTTCCCTCTCCCCAGCCACTTCGTCCAGCTCCTCCCGGGGGATCCCGAGGCGTTCCCAGGCCAGCCGGGAGACATAGTCTTCCCAACGTGTCCTGGGTCTTCCCCGTGGCCTCCTACCGGTCGGACATGCCCTAAACACCTCCTTAGGGAGGCGCTCGGGTGGCATCCTGACCAGATGCCCGAACCACCTCAGCTGGCTCCTCTCGATGTGGAGGAGCAGCGGCTTTACTTTGAGGCCCCCCCGGATGACAGAGCTTCTCACCCTATCTCTAAGGGAGAGCCCCGCCACCCGGCGGAGGAAACTCATTTCGGCCGCTTGTACCCGTGATCTTGTCCTTTCGGTCATAACCCAAAGCTCATGACCATAGGTGAGGATGGGAACGTAGATCGACCGGTAAATTGAGAGCTTTGCCTTCCGGCTCAGCTCCTTCTTCACCACAACGGATCGATACAGCGTCCGCATTACTGAAGACGCCGCACTGATCCGCCTGTCGATCTCACGATCCACTCTTCCCTCACTCGTGAACAAGACTCCGAGGTACTTGAACTCCTCCACTTGGGGCAAGATCTCCTCCCCAACCCGGAGATGGCACTCCACCCTTTTCCGGGCGAGAACCATGGACTCGGACTTGGAGGTGCTGATTATCATCCCAGTCGCTTCACACTCAGCTGCGAACCGATCCGGTGAGAGCTGAAGATCCTGGCCAGATGAAGCCATCAGGACCAAATCATCTGCAAAAAGCAGAGACCTAATCCTGCAGCCACCAAACCGGATCCCCTCAACGCCTTGACTGCGCCTAGAAATTCTGTCCATAAAAGTTATGAACAGAATCAGTGACAAAGGGCAGCCTTGGCGGAGTCCAACCCTCACCGGAAACGTGTCCGACTTACTGCCGGCAATGCGGACCAAGCTCTGACACTGATCATACAGGGAGCGGACCGCCACAATCAGACAGTCCGAAACCCCATACTCTCTGAGCACTCCCCACAGGACTTCCCGAGGGACACGGTCGAATGCCTTCTCCAAGTCCACAAAGCACATGTAGACTGGTTGGGCAAACTCCCATGCACCCTCAAGGACCCTGCCGAGAGTATAGAGCTGGTCCACAGTTCCACGACCAGGACGAAAACCACACTGTTCCTCCTGAATCCGAGGTTCGACTATCCGGCGTAGCCTCCTCTCCAGTACACCTGAATAGACCTTACCGGGAAGGCTGAGGAGTGTGATCCCACGATAGTTAGAACACACCCTCCGGTTCCCCTTTTTAAAGAGAGGAACCACCACCCCGGTCTGCCAATCCAGAGGTACTGCCCCCGATGTCCACGCGATGCTGCAGAGTCTTGTCAACCAAGACAGCCCTACAGCATCCAGAGCCTTAAGGAACTCCGGGCGGATCTCATCCACCCCCGGGGCCTTGCCACCGAGGAGCTTTTTAACTACCTCAGCAACCTCAGCCCCAGAAATAGGAGAGCCCACCACAGATTCCCCAGGCACTGCTTCCTCATAGGAAGACGTGTTGGTGGGTTTGAGGAGGTCTTCGAAGTATTCCCTCCACCGATCCACAACTTCCGCAGTCGAGGTCAGCAGAACACCATCCGCACCATACACGGTGTTGGTAGTGCACTGCTTCCCCTTCCTGAGGCGGCGGATGGTGGTCCAGAATCGCTTCGAAGCCGTCCGGAAGTCGTTTTCCATGGCTTCCCCGAACTCCTCCCATGTCCGAGTTTTTGCCTCCGCGACCGCTTAAGCCGCACACCGCTTGGCCTGTCGGTACCTGTCCGCTGCCTCAGGAGTCCCATGAGCCAAAAGAACCCGATAGGACTCCTTCTTCAGCTTGACGGCATCCCTCACCGCCGGTGTCCACCAACGGGTTCTAGGATTACCGCCACGACAGGCACCAACTACCTTGCGGCCACAGCTCCAATCAGCCGCCTCGACAATAGAGGTGCGGAACATGGTCCACTCGGACTCAATGTCCAGCACCTCCCTCGTGACATGTTCAAAGTTCTTCCGGAGGTGGGAATTGAAACTCTCTCTGACAGGAGACTCTGCCAGACGTTCCCAGCAAACCCTCACAATGCGTTTGGGCCTGCCAGGTCTGTCCGGCATCCTCCCCCACCATCGCAGCCAACTCACCACCAGGTGGTGATCGGTAGAAAGCTCCGCCCCTCTCTTCACCCGAGTGTCCAAAACATGAGGCCGCAAATCCGATGACACAACTACAAAGTCGATCATAGAACTGCGGCCTAGGGTGTCCTGGTGCCAAGTGCACATATGGACACCCTTATGCTTGAACATGGTGTTCGTTATGGACAATCCGTGACGGGCACAAAAGTCCAATAACAAAACACCACTTGGGTTCAGATCCGGGCGGCCATTCTTCCCAATCACGCCTCTCCAGGTTTCACTGTCGTTGCCAATATGAGCGGTGAAGTCCCCAGTAGAACGAGGGAATCACCCGGGGGAGCACTCTCAAGTACTCCCTCGAGTGAATCCAAAAAGGGTGGGTACTCTGAGCTGCTGCTTGGCGCGTAAGCGCAAACAACAGTCAGGACCCGTCCCCCCCACCCGAAGGCGGAGGGAAGCTACCCTCTCGTCCACCGGGTTGAACTCCAACATGCAGGCTCTGAGCCGGGGGGCAACAAGAATTGCCACCCCAGCCCGTCGCCTCTCACTGCTGGCAACGCCAGAGTGGAAGAGAGTCCAGCCCCTCTCGAGAGAACTGGTTCCAGAGCCCTTGCTGTGCGTCGAGGTGAGTCCGACTATATCCAACCGGAACTTCTCTACCTCGCGCACTAGCTCAGGCTCCTTCCCCCCCAGCGAGGTGACGTTCCACGTCCCAAGAGCTAGCTTCTGTAGCCGAGGATCGGACCGCCAAGTGCCCTACCTTCGGCTACCGCCCAGCTCACATTGCACCCGACCTCTATGGCCCCTGCTATGGGTGGTGAGCCCATTGGAGGGGGGACCCACGTTGCCTCTTCGGGCTGTGCCCGGCCGGGCCCCATGGGGACAGGCCCGGCCACCAGGCGCTCGCCATCGTGCCCCAACTCCGGGCCTGGCTCCGGAGGGGGGCCCCGGTGACCCGCGTCCGGGCGAGGGAAATCTGAGTCTCGGTTCTTGCATTTCCATAGAAGTCTTCGAGCTGCTCTTTGTCTGATCCCTCACCTAGGACCTGTTTGTCTTGGGAGACCCTACCAGGGGGCATGGAAGCCCCCGGACAACATAGCTCCTAGGATCATTGGGACACGCAAACTCCTCTACCACGTTAAGGTGGCAGCTCAGAGAGGATTTTCCACTTCATTATTAAAATTAATGTTTTAGGTTTTATAGTACAATGTTGTAAAATGATCTGAATAAATATTCCCCCTTTTGTGTTAGCCGCTAAAGTTAGACAGTTAATTCTACCTATACTGTACATTACTTCATAA
>NW_027316905.1:17500-24176 GCF_033978685.3 Nerophis lumbriciformis | reverse complement strand
AAGTTGTGGACATTGTAGGCACCCCGGAACCCTGGTGGAACGCGGCGGGACTTGTGGGACTCGAACCTGGGTGTGATTTTGGACCAAATTCGGGACTTTTGCCCACTTTCCCAACTTTTCTTCCCAATCACAGTGCGCCTTTGCTGGGTGCGTCGTGGACATTGTAGGCACCCCGGAACCCTGGTGGACCGCGGCGGGACTTGTGGGACTCGAACCTGGGTGTGATTTTGGACCAAATTCGGGACTTTTGCCCACTTTCCCAACTTTTCTTCCCAATCACAGTGCGCCTTTGCTGGGTGCGTCGTGGACATTGTAGGCACCCCGAGACACTGGTGGAACGCGGCGGGACTTGTGGGACTCGAACCTGGGTGTGATTTTGGACCAAATTCGGGACTTTTGCCCACTTTCCCAACTTTTCTTCCCAATCACAGTGCGCCTTTGCTGGGTGCGTCGTGGACATTGTAGGCACCCCGGAACCCTGGTGGAACGCGGCGGGACTTGTGGGACTCGAACCTGGGTGTGCTTTTGGACCAAATTCGGGACTTTTGCCCACTTTCCCAACTTTTCTTCCCAATCACAGTGCGCCTTTGCTGGGTGCGTCGTGGACATGTCAGGCACCCCGGAACCCTGGTGGAACGCGGCGGGACTTGTGGGACTCGAACCTGGGTGTGATTTTGGACCAAATTCGGGACTTTTGCCCACTTTCCCAACTTTTCTTCCCAATCACAGTGCGCCTTTGCTGGGTAAGTTGTGGACATTGTAGGCACCCCGAGACACTGGTGGAACGCGGCGGGACTTGTGGGACTCGAACCTGGGTGTGATTTTGGACCAAATTCGGGACTTTTGCCCACTTTCCCAACTTTTCTTCCCAATCACAGTGCGCCTTTGCTGGGTGCGTTGTGGACATTGTAGGCACCCCGGAACCCTGGTGGAACGCGGCGGGACTTGTGGGACTCGAACCTGGGTGTGATTTTGGACCAAATTCGGGACTTTTGCCCACTTTCCCAACTTTTCTTCCCAATCACAGTGCGCCTTTGCTGGGTGCGTCGTGGACATGTCAGGCACCCCGGAACCCTGGTGGAACGCGGCGGGACTTGTGGGACTCGAACCTGGGTGTGATTTTGGACCAAATTCGGGACTTTTGCCCACTTTCCCAACTTTTCTTCCCAATCACAGTGCGCCTTTGCTGGGTGCGTCGTGGACATGTCAGGCACCCCGGAACACTGGTGGAATGCGGCGGGACTTGTGGGACTCGAACCTGGGTATAATTATGGATCAAATTCGGGACTTTTGCCCACTTTCCCAACTTTTCTTCCCAATCACAGTGCGCCTTTGCTGGGTGCGTCGTGGACATGTCAGGCACCCCGGAACCCTGGTGGAACGCGGCGGGACTTGTGGGACTCGAACCTGGGTGTGATTTTGGACCACATTCGGGACTTTTGCCCACTTTCCCAACTTTTCTTCCCAATCACAGTGCGCCTTTGCTGGGTGCGTTGTGGACATTGTAGGCACCCCGGAACCCTGGTGGAACGCGGCGGGACTTGTGGGACTCGAACCTGGGTGTGATTTTGGATCAAATTCGGGCCTTTTGCCCACTTTCCCCAACTTTTCTTCCCAATCACAGTGCACCTTTGCTGGGTAAGTTGTGGACATGCCAGGCACCCCCGGGACACCGGTGGAACGCGGCGGGACTTGTGGGACTCGAACCTGGGTGTGATTTTTGATCATTTCGTGGCCTTTTGCTATGCATGCCTTCTCCCCGCTAGTTTGATGTGTGCTGCTGCAAAAGTTCCAAGAGGGCGTTTTTGCCCCCCTCCAAACTCCCTCTCTTTGTTTATAGTGCATATTTTCTGCTGGATCTACTCTCTATTTACTCCAAGGAAAAAAACTAGCCGGTCGCGGCAAATTTTTACAATCGGTCGCCAAACTACGGCACGAGGGCCGAACGCGGTACGCCGGCGTCCAAGATACGGCCCGGGGATTTTTTTGATTTTTTGGGCTTTTTTTGATTTTTTTGGACATGTTGGGCATCCCAGGACTCGGGTGCGACTGCAGGACGTGTGGGGCTCTAACCTGGGTGTGGTTTTTGGTCATTTTTCCGGACTTTTGCCCACTTTTCCAACTTTTCTTCCCAATCACAGTGCGCCTTTGCTGGGTGCGTTTTGGGCATGTGGGGGGCACCTCGGACTCGGGTGGGACGCGGCGGGACTTGTGGCACTCGTACCTGGGTGTGATTTTTGATCATTTTGTGGACTTTTCCCCAGACACTCTCCACTTGTCTACCCCACTTCCCCTGTGACTTTGCTGGGGGGGCGTTTCCCCGCTGTCCTTTGTAGTGTAAGGGTTACTTTTCTTTTTTTTCTGTCTGAAAATAGGGCCCCAAAAGGCCTCACACTCCCCGGGAAGACCTGATGGACGCCTCGGCGTCACTGAAACAGGCCAATCTGTCTGAAAATATGGCCCACGAAAGGCCTCACATTCCCCGGGAAGACCTGACGGACGCCCCGGCGTCACCGAAATACGGCAAACTGTCTGAAAATAGGGGCTCCAAGTGTTCCCCACTATTTCTGGCCCACAAAAGGCCTCTCATTCCCCGGGAACACCTGTAGGACTCCCCGGCGTCAAGGAAATACGCCAAACCGTCTGAAAATAGGGGCCCAAAAGAACTGGAAATAATGTGTTTAATTTGGGGGGTGATGTCTATAATTATGGGGGTGCATTGGAGGCGGGAGTCCACTGGAGGGCTCCACACCGTCTGAATATAGGGCCCCAAAAGGCCTGGAATTAATGTATTTAATTTGGGGGGTGCATTTGCAGCGGGAGTCCACCGGAGGGCTCCATTTCCCCACTCTTTTGTTGACATATGGCCACAAAAGGCCTCTCATTCCCCGGGAAGACCTGATGGACGCCCCGGCGTCACCGAAATAAGCCAAACTGTCTGAAAATAGGGGCTCCAAGGGTTCCCCACTCTTTCTGGCCCACAAAAGGCCTCTCATTCCCCGGGAACACCTGTAGGACTCCCCGGCGTCAAGGAAATCCGCCAAACTGTCTGAAAATAGGGCCCCAAAAGAACTGGAAATGATGCCTTTAATTTGGGGGGTGATGTCTTTAATTTGGGGGGTGCATTGGAGGCGGGAGTCCACTGGAGGGCTACACACCGTCTGAATATAGGGCCCCAAAAGGCCTGGAATTAATGTATTTAATTTGGGGGGTGCATTTGCAGCGGGAGTCCACCGGAGGGCTCCATTTCCCCACTCTTTTGTTGACATATGGCCACAAAAGGCCTCTCATTCCCCGGGAAGACCTGATGGACGCCCCGGCGTCACCGAAATAAGCCAAACTGTCTGAAAATAGGGGCTCCAAGGGTCCCCCACTCTTTCTGGCCCACAAAAGGCCTCTCATTCCCCGGGAACACCAAAAGAACTGGAAATAATGTGTTTAATTCAGGGTGCATTTGCAGCGAGTGTCCACCAGAGGGCTCCAATTCCCCAGCTATAGTCCTGGTACTCTAAAATGATGGCACTTAGTCAAATTTCCGCCTTTTTTTTGGACTTCCAGCGAGGAGAGGGACAATTTTGCGTTCCTGACCCAGGTGGAGGACCATAGCACGTCGGCCTTCTTAAAGGGACATCCTCCTAGGCACTTAGTCAAATTTACACCTTTTTTTTGGACTTCCAGCGAGGAGAGGGACTAATTTTGCTTTCCGTACCCGGGTGGAGAACCATAGCAGGTCAGCCTTCTTAAAGGGACATCCTCCTAGGCACTTAGTCAAATTTCCGCCTTTTTTTTGGACTTCCAGCGAGGAGAGGGACTAATTTTGCTTTCCGCACCCGGGTGGAGAACCATAGCAGGTCAGCCTTCTTAAAGGGACATCCTCCTAGGCACTTAGTCAAATTTACGCCTTTTTTTTGGACTTCCAGCGAGGAGAGGGACTAATTTTGCTTTCCGTACCCGGGTGGAGAACCATAGCACGTCGGCCTTCTTAAAGGGAAATGCTCCTAGGCACTTAGTCAAATTCACGCCTTTTTTTTGGACTTCCAGCGAGGAGAGGGACAATTTTGCGTTCCTGACCCAGGTGGAGGACCATAGCACGTCGGCCTTCTTAAAGGGACATCCTCCTAGGCACTTAGTCAAATTTACACCTTTTTTTTTGGACTTCCAGCGAGGAGAGGGACTAATTTTGCTTTCCGTACCCGGGTGGAGAACCATAGCAGGTCAGCCTTCTTAAAGGGACATCCTCCTAGGCACTTAGTCAAACTTACGCCTTTTTTTTGGACTTCCAGCGAGGAGAGGGACTAATTTTGCTTTCCGTACCCGGGTGGAGAACCATAGCAGGTCAGCCTTCTTAAAGGGACATCCTCCTAGGCACTTAGTCAAATTCACGCCTTTTTTTTGGACTTCCAGCGAGGAGAGGGACTAATTTGGCGTTCCAGACCCAGGTGGAGATTCATAGCAGGTCGGCCTTCTTAAAGGGACATGCCCCTAGACACTTAGTCAAATTTACGCCTGAAAATAGGGCCCCAAAAGAACTGGAAATAATGTCTTTAATTCAGGGTGCATTTGCAGCGAGTGTCCACCAGAGGGCTCCAATTCCCCCACTATAGTCCTGGTACTCTAAAATGATGGCACTTAGTCAAATTTCGGCCTTTTTTTGATGACTTCCAACTAGGAGAGGGACTAATTTTGAGTTCCGGACCCGGGTGGAGAACCATAGCACGTCGGCCTTCTTAAAGGGACATCCTCCTAGGCACTTAGTCAAATTTCCGCCTTTTTTTTGGACTTCCAGCGAGGAGAGGGACTAATTTGGCGTTCCAGACCCAGGTGGAGAACCATAGCACGTCGGCCTTCTTAAAGGGACATCCTCCTAGGCACTTAGTCAAATTCACGCCTTTTTTTTGGACTTCCAGCGAGGAGAGGGACTAATTTTGCTTTCCGCACCCGGGTGGAGAACCATAGCAGGTCAGCCTTCTTAAAGGGACATCCTCCTAGGCACTTAGTCAAATTCACGCCTTTTTTTTGGACTTCCAGCGAGGAGAGGGACAATTTGGCGTTCCTGACCCAGGTGGAGAACCATAGCAGGTCGGCCTTCTTAAAGGGACATGCTCCTAGGCACTTAGTCAAATTTACGCCTTTTTTTTGGACTTCCAGCGAGGAGAGGGACTAAGCACGTCGGCCTTCTTAAAGGGACATCCTCCTAGGCACTTAGTCAAATTTCCGCCTTTTTTTTGGACTTCCAGCGAGGAGAGGGACTAATTTGGCGTTCCAGACCCAGGTGGAGAACCATAGCACGTCGGCCTTCTTAAAGGGACATCCTCCTAGGCACTTAGTCAAATTCACGCCTTTTTTTTGGACTTCCAGCGAGGAGAGGGACTAATTTTGCTTTCCGCACCCGGGTGGAGAACCATAGCAGGTCAGCCTTCTTAAAGGGACATCCTCCTAGGCACTTAGTCAAATTCACGCCTTTTTTTTGGACTTCCAGCGAGGAGAAGGACAATTTGGCGTTCCTGACCCAGGTGGAGAACCATAGCAGGTCGGCCTTCTTAAAGGGACATGCTCCTAGGCACTTAGTCAAATTTACGCCTTTTTTTTGGACTTCCAGCGAGGAGAGGGACTAATTTTGCTTTCCGTACCCGGGTGGAGAACCATAGCAGGTCAGCCTTCTTAAAGGGACATCCTCCTAGGCACTTAGTCAAACTTACGCCTTTTTTTTGGACTTCCAGCGAGGAGAGGGACTAATTTTGCTTTCCGTACCCGGGTGGAGAACCATAGCAGGTCAGCCTTCTTAAAGGGACATCCTCCTAGGCACTTAGTCAAATTTACGCCTTTTTTTTGGACTTCCAGCGAGGAGAGGGACAATTTTGCGTTCCTGACCCAGGTGGAGGACCATAGCACGTCGGCCTTCTTAAAGGGACATCCTCCTAGGCACTTAGTCAAATTCACGCCTTTTTTTTGGACTTCCAGCGAGGAGAGGGACAATTTTGCTTTCCTGACCCAGGTGGAGAACCATAGCACGTCGGCCTTCTTTAAGGGACATCCTCCTAGGCACTTAGTCAAATTTACGCCTTTTTTTTGGACTTCCAGCGAGGAGAGGGACAATTTTGCTTTCCTGACCCAGGTGGAGAACCATAGCACGTCGGCCTTCTTAAAGGGAAATGCTCCTAGGCACTTAGTCAAATTCACGCCTTTTTTTTGGACTTCCAGCGAGGAGAGGGACAATTTTGCTTTCCTGACCCAGGTGGAGAACCATAGCACGTCGGCCTTCTTAAAGGTACATCCTCCTAGGCACTTAGTCAAATTCACGCCTTTTTTTGGACTTCCAACGAGGAGAGGGACTAATTTGGCGTTCCGTACCCAGGTGGAGAACCATAGCACGTCGGCCTTCTTAAAGGGAAATGCTCCTAGGCACTTAGTCAAATTCACGCCTTTTTTTTGGACTTCCAGCGAGGAGAGGGACAATTTTGCTTTCCTGACCCAGGTGGAGAACCATAGCACGTCGGCCTTCTTAAAGGGAAATGCTCCTAGGCACTTAGTCAAATTCACGCCTTTTTTTTGGACTTCCAGCGAGGAGAGGGACAATTTTGCTTTCCTGACCCAGGTGGAGAACCATAGCACGTCGGCCTTCTTAAAGGGACATCCTCCTAGGCACTTAGTCAAATTCACGCCTTTTTTTTGGACT
>NW_027316905.1:0-5000 GCF_033978685.3 Nerophis lumbriciformis | reverse complement strand
TCAGAAGCTGGAAGAGCAGTTTGAAAAAGGACCGGGGTAAAGAGGGGGAAAGCACCATATATGTGTCCAGGAAGGCGCCCCTCGGGCGGACACAGGTGTCTGCATGAGCCCCTGTCGCTCAGATGCTGGAAGAGCAGTTTGAAAAAGGACCGGGGTAAAGAGGGGGAAAGCACCATATATGTGTCCGGGAAGGCGCCCCTCGGGCGGACACAGGTGTCTGCATGAGCCCCTGTCGCTCAGATGCTGGAAGATCAGTTTGAAAAAGGACCGGGGTAAAGAGGGGGGAAGCACCATATATGTGTCCGGGAAGGCGCCCCTCGGGCGGACACAGGTGTCTGCATGAGCCCCTGTCGCTCAGATGCTGGAAGATCAGTTTGAAAAAGGACCGGGGTAAAGAGGGGGGAAGCACCATATATGTGTCCGGGAAGGCGCCCCTCGGGCGGACACAGGTGTCTGCATGAGCCCCTGTCGCTCAGATGCTGGAAGATCAGTTTGAAAAAAGAACCAGAGGATAGAGGGGAAAAACACCATATTTGTGTCCGAAAATAGCTCACTTTGACTCGGACGCGTTCCCTGTGATTTCAGCCTGTCAGACATGGTGCACATAGTAACGAGATGGAGGTGTTTTGGTCGACCAGGTAAAAAACGAAAAATCGAGAGAAGGTAAAAAGTAGGTGAAAAATTAAGCCTCTCTCGTTAAGGTACTTAGAAAAAATCCCAAAAAAAAAATGAACTCCCATTGAAATGAATGGGGAAAAATTTTTTTCTCGTTTTTTTTCTAAGTACAACAACGAGAGAAGGTAAAAAATGGTTTTTTTTAGCCTCTCTCGTTAAGGTACTTAGAAAAAAACCCAGATTTTTTATTTTCTCGTTTTTTTTCTAAGTACAACAACGAGAGAAGGTAAAAACAGGTGCTTTTTAGCCTCTCTCGTTAAGGTACTTGGAAAAAATCCGAGACATGTTTGGTCTTCCCCACTGACAGTGCGCCTTTGCTGGGTAAGTTGTGGACGTGCCAGGCACCCCCGGGACACCGGTGGAACGCGGCCGGACTCGTGGTACTCCAACCCGGGCATAATTTTGGATATTTTCCGGTCCTTTTTTTCCCCACTTTCCCAACTTTTCTTCTGAATCACAGTGCGCCTTTGCTGGGTAAGTTGTGGACATGGCAGGCACCCCCGGGACACCGGTGGAACGCGGCCGGACTCGTGGTACTCCAACCCGGGCATAATTTTGGATATTTCCCGGTCCTTTTTTTCCCCACTTTCCCAACTTTTCTTCTGAATCACAGTGCGCCTTTGCTGGGTAAGTTGTGGACATGGCAGGCACCCCCGGGACACCGGTGGAACGCGGCCGGACTCGTGGTACTCCAACCCGGGCATAATTTTGGATCAAATTCGGGACTTTTGCCCACTTTCCCAACTTTTCTTCCCAATCACAGTGCGCCTTTGCTGGGTAAGTTGTGGACATGCCAGGCACCCCCGGGACACCGGTGGAACGCGGCCGGACTCGTGGTACTCCAACCCGGGCATAATTTTGGATCAAATTCGGGACTTTTGCCCACTTTCCCAACGTTTCTTCCCAATCACAGTGCGCCTTTGCTGGGTGCGTCGTGGACATGTCAGGCACCCCGGAACCCTGGTGGAACGCGGCGGGACTTGTGGGACTCGAACCTGGGTGTGATTTTGGACCAAATTCGGGACTTTTGCCCACTTTCCCAACTTTTCTTCCCAATCACAGTGCGCCTTTGCTGGGTGCGTTGTGGACATTGTAGGCACCCCGGAACCCTGGTGGAACGCGGCGGGACTTGTGGGACTCGAACCTGGGTGTGATTTTGGACCAAATTCGGGACTTTTGCCCACTTTCCCAACTTTTCTTCCCAATCACAGTGCGCCTTTGCTGGGTGCGTTGTGGACATTGTAGGCACCCCGGAACCCTGGTGGAACGCGGCGGGACTTGTGGGACTCGAACCTGGGTGTGATTTTGGACCAAATTCGGGACTTTTGCCCACTTTCCCTACTTTTCTTCCCAATCACAGTGCGCCTTTGCTGGGTAAGTTGTGGACATTGTAGGCACCCCGGAACCCTGGTGGAACGCGGCGGGACTTGTGGGACTCGAACCTGGGTGTGATTTTGGACCAAATTCGGGACTTTTGCCCACTTTCCCAACTTTTCTTCCCAATCACAGTGCGCCTTTGCTGGGTGCGTTGTGGACATTGTAGGCACCCCGAGACACTGGTGGAACGCGGCGGGACTTGTGGGACTCGAACCTGGGTGTGATTTTGGACCAAATTCGGGACTTTTGCCCACTTTCCCAACTTTTCTTCCCAATCACAGTGCGCCTTTGCTGGGTGCGTCGTGGACATTGTAGGCACCCCGGAACCCTGGTGGACCGCGGCGGGACTTGTGGGACTCGAACCTGGGTGTGATTTTGGACCAAATTCGGGACTTTTGCCCACTTTCCCTACTTTTCTTCCCAATCACAGTGCGCCTTTGCTGGGTAAGTTGTGGACATTGTAGGCACCCCGGAACCCTGGTGGAACGCGGCGGGACTTGTGGGACTCGAACCTGGGTGTGATTTTGGACCAAATTCGGGACTTTTGCCCACTTTCCCAACTTTTCTTCCCAATCACAGTGCGCCTTTGCTGGGTGCGTCGTGGACATTGTAGGCACCCCGGAACCCTGGTGGACCGCGGCGGGACTTGTGGGACTCGAACCTGGGTGTGATTTTGGACCAAATTCGGGACTTTTGCCCACTTTCCCAACTTTTCTTCCCAATCACAGTGCGCCTTTGCTGGGTGCGTCGTGGACATTGTAGGCACCCCGAGACACTGGTGGAACGCGGCGGGACTTGTGGGACTCGAACCTGGGTGTGATTTTGGACCAAATTCGGGACTTTTGCCCACTTTCCCAACTTTTCTTCCCAATCACAGTGCGCCTTTGCTGGGTGCGTCGTGGACATTGTAGGCACCCCGGAACCCTGGTGGAACGCGGCGGGACTTGTGGGACTCGAACCTGGGTGTGCTTTTGGACCAAATTCGGGACTTTTGCCCACTTTCCCAACTTTTCTTCCCAATCACAGTGCGCCTTTGCTGGGTGCGTCGTGGACATGTCAGGCACCCCGGAACCCTGGTGGAACGCGGCGGGACTTGTGGGACTCGAACCTGGGTGTGATTTTGGACCAAATTCGGGACTTTTGCCCACTTTCCCAACTTTTCTTCCCAATCACAGTGCGCCTTTGCTGGGTAAGTTGTGGACATTGTAGGCACCCCGAGACACTGGTGGAACGCGGCGGGACTTGTGGGACTCGAACCTGGGTGTGATTTTGGACCAAATTCGGGACTTTTGCCCACTTTCCCAACTTTTCTTCCCAATCACAGTGCGCCTTTGCTGGGTGCGTTGTGGACATTGTAGGCACCCCGGAACCCTGGTGGAACGCGGCGGGACTTGTGGGACTCGAACCTGGGTGTGATTTTGGACCAAATTCGGGACTTTTGCCCACTTTCCCAACTTTTCTTCCCAATCACAGTGCGCCTTTGCTGGGTGCGTCGTGGACATGTCAGGCACCCCGGAACCCTGGTGGAACGCGGCGGGACTTGTGGGACTCGAACCTGGGTGTGATTTTGGACCAAATTCGGGACTTTTGCCCACTTTCCCAACTTTTCTTCCCAATCACAGTGCGCCTTTGCTGGGTGCGTCGTGGACATGTCAGGCACCCCGGAACACTGGTGGAATGCGGCGGGACTTGTGGGACTCGAACCTGGGTATAATTATGGATCAAATTCGGGACTTTTGCCCACTTTCCCAACTTTTCTTCCCAATCACAGTGCGCCTTTGCTGGGTGCGTCGTGGACATGTCAGGCACCCCGGAACCCTGGTGGAACGCGGCGGGACTTGTGGGACTCGAACCTGGGTGTGATTTTGGACCACATTCGGGACTTTTGCCCACTTTCCCAACTTTTCTTCCCAATCACAGTGCGCCTTTGCTGGGTGCGTTGTGGACATTGTAGGCACCCCGGAACCCTGGTGGAACGCGGCGGGACTTGTGGGACTCGAACCTGGGTGTGATTTTGGATCAAATTCGGGCCTTTTGCCCACTTTCCCCAACTTTTCTTCCCAATCACAGTGCACCTTTGCTGGGTAAGTTGTGGACATGCCAGGCACCCCCGGGACACCGGTGGAACGCGGCGGGACTTGTGGGACTCGAACCTGGGTGTGATTTTTGATCATTTCGTGGCCTTTTGCTATGCATGCCTTCTCCCCGCTAGTTTGATGTGTGCTGCTGCAAAAGTTCCAAGAGGGCGTTTTTGCCCCCCTCCAAACTCCCTCTCTTTGTTTATAGTGCATATTTTCTGCTGGATCTACTCTCTATTTACTCCAAGGAAAAAAACTAGCCGGTCGCGGCAAATTTTTACAATCGGTCGCCAAACTACGGCACGAGGGCCGAACGCGGTACGCCGGCGTCCAAGATACGGCCCGGGGATTTTTTTGATTTTTTGGGCTTTTTTTGATTTTTTTGGACATGTTGGGCATCCCAGGACTCGGGTGCGACTGCAGGACGTGTGGGGCTCTAACCTGGGTGTGGTTTTTGGTCATTTTTCCGGACTTTTGCCCACTTTTCCAACTTTTCTTCCCAATCACAGTGCGCCTTTGCTGGGTGCGTTTTGGGCATGTGGGGGGCACCTCGGACTCGGGTGGGACGCGGCGGGACTTGTGGCACTCGTACCTGGGTGTGATTTTTGATCATTTTGTGGACTTTTCCCCAGACACTCTCCACTTGTCTACCCCACTTCCCCTGTGACTTTGCTGGGGGGGCGTTTCCCCGCTGTCCTTTGTAGTGTAAGGGTTACTTTTCTTTTTTTTCTGTCTGAAAATAGGGCCCCAAAAGGCCTCACACTCCCCGGGAAGACCTGATGGACGCCTCGGCGTCACTGAAACAGGCCAATCTGTCTGAAAATATGGCCCACGAAAGGCCTCACATTCCCCGGGAAGACCTGACGGACG
>NW_027316903.1:0-17500 GCF_033978685.3 Nerophis lumbriciformis | reverse complement strand
TGACTAAGTGCCTAGGAGGATGTCCCTTTAAGAAGGCCGACGTGCTATGGTTCTCCACCCGGGTCCGGAACTCAAAATTAGTCCCTCTCCTAGCTGGAAGTCCAAAAAAAAAAGGTGTAAATTTGACTAAGTGTCTAGGAGGATGTCCCTTTAAGAAGGCCGACCTGCTATGGTTCTCCACCCGGGTCCGGAACTCAAAATTAGTCCTTCTCCTAGTTGGAAGTCATCAAAAAAAGGCGGAAATTTGACTAAGTGCCATCATTTTAGAGTACCAGGACTATAGTGGGGGAATTGGAGCCCTCTGGTGGACACTCGCCGCAAATGCACCCTGAATTAAAGACATTATTTCCAGTTCTTTTGGGGCCCTATTTTCAGGCGTAAATTTGACTAAGTGTCTAGGGGCATGTCCCTTTAAGAAGGCCGACCTGCTATGGTTCTCCACCTGGGTCTGGAACGCCAAATTAGTCCCTCTCCTCGCTGGAAGTCCAAAAAAAAGGCGTGAATTTGACTAAGTGCCTAGGAGGATGTCCCTTTAAGAAGGCTGACCTGCTATGGTTCTCCACCCGGGTCAGGAAAGCAAAATTGTCCCTCTCCTCGCTGGAAGTCCAAAAAAAAGGCGTGAATTTGACTAAGTGCCTAGGAGCATTTCCCTTTAAGAAGGCCGACGTGCTATGGTTCTCCACCCGGGTACGGAAAGCAAAATTAGTCCCTCTCCTCGCTGGAAGTCCAAAAAAAAGGCGTAAATTTGACTAAGTGCCTAGGAGGATGTCCCTTAAAGAAGGCCGACGTGCTATGGTTCTCCACCTGGGTCAGGAAAGCAAAATTGTCCCTCTCCTCGCTGGAAGTCCAAAAAAAAGGCGTGAATTTGACTAAGTGCCTAGGAGGATGTCCCTTTAAGAAGGCTGACCTGCTATGGTTCTCCACCCGGGTACGGAAAGCAAAATTTGTCCCTCTCCTCGCTGGAAGTCCAAAAAAAAGGTGTAAATTTGACTAAGTGCCTAGGAGGATGTCCCTTTAAGAAGGCCGACGTGCTATGGTCCTCCACCTGGGTCAGGAACGCAAAATTGTCCCTCTCCTCGCTGGAAGTCCAAAAAAAAGGTGTAAATTTGACTAAGTGCCTAGGAGGATGTCCCTTTAAGAAGGCCGACGTGCTATGGTCCTCCACCTGGGTCAGGAACGCAAAATTAGTCCCTCTCCTAGTTGGAAGTCATCAAAAAAAGGCGGAAATTTGACTAAGTGCCATCATTTTAGAGTACCAGGACTATAGCTGGGGAATTGGAGCCCTCTGGTGGACACTCGCTGCAAATGCACCCTGAATTAAACACATTATTTCCAGTTCTTTTGGTGTTCCCGGGGAATGAGAGGCCTTTTGTGGGCCAGAAAGAGTGGGGGACCCTTGGAGCCCCTATTTTCAGACAGTTTGGCTTATTTCGGTGACGCCGGGGCGTCCATCAGGTCTTCCCGGGGAATGAGAGGCCTTTTGTGGCCATATGTCAACAAAAGAGTGGGGAAATGGAGCCCTCCGGTGGACTCCCGCTGCAAATGCACCCCCCAAATTAAATACATTAATTCCAGGCCTTTTGGGGCCCTATATTCAGACGGTGTGTAGCCCTCCAGTGGACTCCCGCCTCCAATGCACCCCCCAAATTAAAGACATCACCCCCCAAATTAAAGGCATCATTTCCAGTTCTTTTGGGGCCCTATTTTCAGACAGTTTGGCGGATTTCCTTGACGCCGGGGAGTCCTACAGGTGTTCCCGGGGAATGAGAGGCCTTTTGTGGGCCAGAAAGAGTGGGGAACCCTTGGAGCCCCTATTTTCAGACAGTTTGGCTTATTTCGGTGACGCCGGGGCGTCCATCAGGTCTTCCCGGGGAATGAGAGGCCTTTTGTGGCCATATGTCAACAAAAGAGTGGGGAAATGGAGCCCTCCGGTGGACTCCCGCTGCAAATGCACCCCCCAAATTAAATACATTAATTCCAGGCCTTTTGGGGCCCTATATTCAGACGGTGTGGAGCCCTCCAGTGGACTCCCGCCTCCAATGCACCCCCATAATTATAGACATCACCCCCCAAATTAAACACATTATTTCCAGTTCTTTTGGGCCTCTATTTTCAGACGGTTTGGCGTATTTCCTTGACGCCGGGGAGTCCTACAGGTGTTCCCGGGGAATGAGAGGCCTTTTGTGGGCCAGAAAGAGTGGGGAACCCTTGGAGCCCCTATTTTCAGACAGTTTGCCGTATTTCGGTGACGCCGGGGCGTCCATCAGGTCTTCCCGGGGAATGTGAGGCCTTTCGTGGGCCATATTTTCAGACAGATTGGCCTGTTTCAGTGACGCCGAGGCGTCCATCAGGTCTTCCCGGGGAGTGTGAGGCCTTTTGGGGCCCTATTTTCAGACAGAAAAAAAAGAAAAGTAACCCTTACACTACAAAGGACAGCGGGGAAACGCCCCCCCAGCAAAGTCACAGGGGAAGTGGGGTAGACAAGTGGAGAGTGTCTGGGGAAAAGTCCACAAAATGATCAAAAATCACACCCAGGTACGAGTGCCACAAGTCCCGCCGCGTCCCACCCGAGTCCGAGGTGCCCCCCGCATGCCCAAAACGCACCCAGCAAAGGCGCACTGTGATTGGGAAGAAAAGTTGGGAAAGTGGGCAAAATTCCGGAAAATGACCAAAAACCACACCCAGGTTAGAGCCCCACACGTCCTGCAGTCGCACCCGAGTCCTGGGATGCCCAACATGTCCAAAAAAATCAAAAAAAAGCCCAAAAAATCAAAAAAATCCCCGGGCCGTATCTTGGACGCCGGCGTACCGCGTTCGGCCCTCGTGCCGTAGTTTGGCGACCGATTGTAAAAATTTGCCGCGAACGGCTAGTTTTTTTCCTTGGAGTAAATAGAGAGTAGATCCAGCAGAAAATATGCACTATAAACAAAGAGAGGGGGTTTGGAGGGGGGCAAAAACGCCCTCTTGGAACTTTTGCAGCAGCACACATCAAACTAGCGGGGAGAAGGCATGCATAGCAAAAGGCCACGAAATGATCCAAAATCACACCCAGGTTCGAGTCCCACAAGTCCCGCCGCGTTCCACCAGGGTTCCGGGGTGCCTGACATGTCCACGACGCACCCAGCAAAGGCGCACTGTGATTGGGAAGAAAAGTTGGGAAAGTGGGCAAAAGTCCCGAATTTTATCCAAAATTATACCCAGGTTCGAGTCCCACAAGTCCCGCCGCGTTCCACCAGTGTCTCGGGGTGCCTACAATGTCCACAACGCACCCAGCAAAGGCATCACACCCAGGTTCGAGTCCCACAAGTCCCGCCGCGTTCCACCAGGGTTCCGGGGTGCCTGACATGTCCACGACGCACCCAGCAAAGGCGCACTGTGATTGGGAAGAAAAGTTGGGAAAGTGGGCAAAAGTCCCGAATTTTATCCAAAATTATACCCAGGTTCGAGTCCCACAAGTCCCGCCGCGTTCCACCAGTGTCTCGGGGTGCCTACAATGTCCACAACGCACCCAGCAAAGGCATCACACCCAGGTTCGAGTCCCACAAGTCCCGCCGCGTTCCACCAGGGTTCCGGGGTGCCTGACATGTCCACGACGCACCCAGCAAAGGTGCACTGTGATTGGGAAGAAAAGTTGGGAAAGTGGGCAAAAGTCCCGAATTTGGTCCAAAATCACACCCAGGTTCGAGTCCCACAAGTCCCGCCGCGTTCCACCAGGGTTCCGGGGTGCCTACAATGTCCACAACTTACCCAGCAAAGGCGCACTGTGATTGGGAAGAAAAGTTGGGAAAGTGGGCAAAAGTCCCGAATTTGGTCCAAAATCACACCCAGGTTCGAGTCCCACAAGTCCCGCCGCGTTCCACCAGTGTCTCGGGGTGCCTACAATGTCCACAACGCACCCAGCAAAGGCGCACTGTGATTGGGAAGAAAAGTTGGGAAAGTGGGCAAAAGTCCCGAATTTGGTCCAAAATCACACCCAGGTTCGAGTCCCACAAGTCCCGCCGCGTTCCACCAGTGTCTCGGGGTGCCTACAATGTCCACAACTTACCCAGCAAAGGCGCACTGTGATTGGGAAGAAAAGTTGGGAAAGTGGGCAAAAGTCCCGAATTTGGTCCAAAATCACACCCAGGTTCGAGTCCCACAAGTCCCGCCGCGTTCCACCAGGGTTCCGGGGTGCCTACAATGTCCACGACGCACCCAGCAAAGGCGCACTGTGATTGGGAAGAAAAGTTGGGAAAGTGGGCAAAAGTCCCGAATTTGGTCCAAAATCACACCCAGGTTCGAGTCCCACAAGTCCCGCCGCGTTCCACCGGTGTCCCGGGGGTGCCTACAATGTCCACAACTTACCCAGCAAAGGCGCACTGTGATTGGGAAGAAAAGTTGGGAAAGTGGGCAAAAGTCCCGAATTTTGTCCAAAATCACACCCAGGTTCGAGTCCCACAAGTCCCGCCGCGTTCCACCAGGGTTCCGGGGTGCCTACAATGTCCACGACGCACCCAGCAAAGGCGCACTGTGATTGGGAAGAAAAGTTGGGAAAGTGGGCAAAAGTCCCGAATTTGGTCCAAAATCACACCCAGGTTCGAGTCCCACAAGTCCCGCCGCGTTCCACCAGGGTTCCGGGGTGCCTACAATGTCCACAACGCACCCAGCAAAGGCGCACTGTGATTGGGAAGAAAAGTTGGGAAAGTGGGCAAAAGTCCCGAATTTGGTCCAAAATCACACCCAGGTTCGAGTCCCACAAGTCCCGCCGCGTTCCACCAGGGTTCCGGGGTGCCTACAATGTCCACAACTTACCCAGCAAAGGTGCACTGTGATTGGGAAGAAAAGTTGGGAAAGTGGGCAAAAGTCCCGAATTTGATCCAAAATCACACCCAGGTTTGAGTCCCACAAGTCCCGCCGCGTTCCACCAGGGTTCCGGGGTGCCTGACATGTCCACGACGCACCCAGCAAAGGCGCACTGTGATTGGGAAGAAAAGTTGGAAAAGTGGGCAAAAGTCCGGAAAATGACCAAAAACCACACCCAGGTTAGAGCCCCACACGTCCTGCAGTCGCACCCGAGTCCTGGGATGCCCAACATGTCCAAAAAAATCAAAAAAAGCCCAAAAAATCAAAAAAATCCCCGGGCCGTATCTTGGACGCCGGCGTACCGCGTTCGGCCCTCGTGCCGTAGTTTGGCGACCGATTGTAAAAATTTGCCGCGACCGGCTAGTTTTTTTCCTTGGAGTAAATAGAGAGTAGATCCAGCAGAAAATATGCACTATAAACAAAGAGAGGGAGTTTGGAGGGGGGCAAAGACGCCCTCTTGGAACTTTTGCAGCAGCACACATCAAACTAGCGGGGAGAAGGCATGCATAGCAAAAGTCCACGAAATGATCAAAAATCACACCCAGGTTCGAGTCCCACAAGTCCCGCCGCGTTCCACCAGTGTCTCGGGGTGCCTACAATGTCCACAACTTACCCAGCAAAGGCGCACTGTGATTGGGAAGAAAAGTTGGGAAAGTGGGCAAAAGTCCCGAATTTGGTCCAAAATCACACCCAGGTTCGAGTCCCACAAGTCCCGCCGCGTTCCACCAGGGTTCCGGGGTGCCTACAATGTCCACAACGCACCCAGCAAAGGCATCACACCCAGGTTCGAGTCCCACAAGTCCCGCCGCGTTCCACCAGTGTCTCGGGGTGCCTACAATGTCCACAACTTACCCAGCAAAGGTGCACTGTGATTGGGAAGAAAAGTTGGGAAAGTGGGCAAAAGTCCCGAATTTGATCCAAAAATCACACCCAGGTTCGAGTCCCACAAGTCCCGCCGCGTTCCACCAGTGTCTCGGGGTGCCTACAATGTCCACAACTTACCCAGCAAAGGTGCACTGTGATTGGGAAGAAAAGTTGGGAAAGTGGGCAAAAGTCCCGAATTTGGTCCAAAATCACACCCAGGTTCGAGTCCCACAAGTCCCGCCGCGTTCCACCAGGGTTCCGGGGTGCCTACAATGTCCACCACGCACCCAGCAAAGGCGCACTGTGATTGGGAAGAAAAGTTGGGAAAGTGGGCAAAAGTCCCGAATTTGATCCAAAAATCACACCCAGGTTCGAGTCCCACAAGTCCCGCCGCGTTCCACCAGTGTCTCGGGGTGCCTACAATGTCCACAACTTACCCAGCAAAGGTGCACTGTGATTGGGAAGAAAAGTTGGGAAAGTGGGCAAAAGTCCCGAATTTGGTCCAAAATCACACCCAGGTTCGAGTCCCACAAGTCCCGCCGCGTTCCACCAGGGTTCCGGGGTGCCTACAATGTCCACCACGCACCCAGCAAAGGCGCACTGTGATTGGGAAGAAAAGTTGGGAAAGTGGGCAAAAGTCCCGAATTTGGTCCAAAATCACACCCAGGTTCGAGTCCCACAAGTCCCGCCGCGTTCCACCAGGGTTCCGGGGTGCCTACAATGTCCACAACGCACCCAGCAAAGGCGCACTGTGATTGGGAAGAAAAGTTGGGAAAGTGGGCAAAAGTCCCGAATTTGGTCCAAAATCACACCCAGGTTCGAGTCCCACAAGTCCCGCCGCGTTCCACCAGTGTCTCGGGGTGCCTACAATGTCCACGACGCACCCAGCAAAGGCGCACTGTGATTGGGAAGAAAAGTTGGGAAAGTGGGCAAAAGTCCCGAATTTGGTCCAAAAATCACACCCAGGTTCGAGTCCCACAAGTCCCGCAGCGTTCCACCAGGGTTCCGGGGTGCCTACAATGTCCACAACGCACCCAGCAAAGGCGCACTGTGATTGGGAAGAAAAGTTGGGAAAGTGGGCAAAAGTCCCGAATTTGGTCCAAAATCACACCCAGGTTCGAGTCCCACAAGTCCCGCCGCGTTCCATCAGAGTGCCGGGGTGCCTACAATGTCCACAACTTACCCAGCAAAGGTGCACTGTGATTGGGAAGAAAAGTTGGGAAAGTGGGCAAAAGTCCCGAATTTGGTCCAAAATCACACCCAGGTTCGAGTCCCACAAGTCCCGCCGCGTTCCACCAGGGTTCCGGGGCGCCTACAATGTCCACAACGCACCCAGCAAAGGCGCACTGTGATTGGGAAGAAAAGTTGGGAAAGTGGGCAAAAGTCCCGGATTTTATCCAAAATCACACCCAGGTTCGAGTCCCACAAGTCCCGCCGCGTTCCACCAGTGTTCCGGGGTGCCTGACATGTCCACAACTTACCCAGCAAAGGCGCACTGTGATTGGGAAGAAAAGTTGGGAAAGTGGGCAAAAGTCCCGGATTTAATCCAAAATCACACCCAGGTTCGAGTCCCACAAGTCCCGCCGCGTTCCACCAGGGTTCCGGGGTGCCTACAATGTCCACGACGCACCCAGCAAAGGTGCACTGTGATTGGGAAGAAAAGTTGGGAAAGTGGGCAAAAGTCCCGAATTTGGTCCAAAATCACACCCAGGTTCGAGTCCCACAAGTCCCGCCGCGTTCCTCCAGTGTTCCGGGGTGCCTGACATGTCCACAACTTACCCAGCAAAGGCGCACTGTGATTGGGAAGAAAAGTTGGGAAAGTGGGCAAAAGTCCCGAATTTGGTCCAAAATCACACCCAGGTTCGAGTCCCACAAGTCCCGCCGCGTTCCACCAGGGTTCCGGGGTGCCTACAATGTCCACAACTTACCCAGCAAAGGCGCACTGTGATTGGGAAGAAAAGTTGGGAAAGTGGGCAAAAGTCCCGAATTTGGTCCAAAATCACACCCAGGTTCGAGTCCCACAAGTCCCGCCGCGTTCCACCGGTGTCCCGGGGGTGCCTGGCATGTCCACAACTTACCCAGCAAAGGCGCACTGTGATTGGGAAGAAAAGTTGGGAAAGTGGGCAAAAGTCCCGAATTTGGTCCAAAATCACACCCAGGTTCGAGTCCCACAAGTCCCGCCGCGTTCCACCAGGGTTCCGGGGTGCCTACAATGTCCACGACGCACCCAGCAAAGGCGCACTGTGATTGGGAAGAAAAGTTGGGAAAGTGGGCAAAAGTCCCGAATTTGGTCCAAAATCACACCCAGGTTCGAGTCCCACAAGTCCCGCCGCGTTCCACCAGGGTTCCGGGGTGCCTACAATGTCCACAACGCACCCAGCAAAGGCGCACTGTGATTGGGAAGAAAAGTTGGGAAAGTGGGCAAAAGTCCCGAATTTGGTCCAAAATCACACCCAGGTTCGAGTCCCACAAGTCCCGCCGCGTTCCACCAGGGTTCCGGGGTGCCTACAATGTCCACAACGCACCCAGCAAAGGCGCACTGTGATTGGGAAGAAAAGTTGGGAAAGTGGGCAAAAGTCCCGAATTTGGTCCAAAATCACACCCAGGTTCGAGTCCCACAAGTCCCGCCGCGTTCCACCAGAGTGCCGGGGTGCCTACAATGTCCACAACTTACCCAGCAAAGGCGCACTGTGATTGGGAAGAAAAGTTGGGAAAGTGGGCAAAAGTCCCGAATTTGGTCCAAAATCACACCCAGGTTCGAGTCCCACAAGTCCCGCCGCGTTCCACCAGTGTCTCGGGGTGCCTACAATGTCCACAACGCACCCAGCAAAGGCGCACTGTGATTGGGAAGAAAAGTTGGGAAAGTGGGCAAAAGTCCCGAATTTGGGCCAAAATCACACCCAGGTTCGAGTCCCACAAGTCCCGCCGCGTTCCACCAGGGTCTCGGGGTGCCTACAATGTCCACAACGCACCCAGCAAAGGCGCACTGTGATTGGGAAGAAAAGTTGGGAAAGTGGGCAAAAGTCCCGAATTTGATTCAAAATCACACCCAGGTTCGAGTCCCACAAGTCCCGCCGCGTTCCACCAGTGTCTCGGGGGTGCCTGGCATGTCCACAACTTACCCAGCAAAGGTGCACTGTGATTGGGAAGAAAAGTTGGGAAAGTGGGCAAAAGTCCCGAATTTGGTCCAAAATCACACCCAGGTTCGAGTCCCACAAGTCCCGCCGCGTTCCACCAGGGTTCCGGGGTGCCTACAATGTCCACAACGCACCCAGCAAAGGCGCACTGTGATTGGGAAGAAAAGTTGGGAAAGTGGGCAAAAGTCCCGAATTTGGTCCAAAATCACACCCAGGTTCGAGTCCCACAAGTCCCGCCGCGTTCCACCAGGGTTCCGGGGTGCCTACAATGTCCACAACGCACCCAGCAAAGGCGCACTGTGATTGGGAAGAAAAGTTGGGAAAGTGGGCAAAAGTCCCGAATTTGGTCCAAAATCACACCCAGGTTCGAGTCCCACAAGTCCCGCCGCGTTCCACCAGGGTTCCGGGGTGCCTACAATGTCCACAACGCACCCAGCAAAGGCGCACTGTGATTGGGAAGAAAAGTTGGGAAAGTGGGCAAAAGTCCCGAATTTGGGCCAAAATCACACCCAGGTTCGAGTCCCACAAGTCCCGCCGCGTTCCACCAGGGTCTCGGGGTGCCTACAATGTCCACAACGCACCCAGCAAAGGCGCACTGTGATTGGGAAGAAAAGTTGGGAAAGTGGGCAAAAGTCCCGAATTTGGTCCAAAATCACACCCAGGTTCGAGTCCCACAAGTCCCGCCGCGTTCCACCAGTGTTCCGGGGTGCCTACAATGCCTAAGACGCACCCAGCAAAGGCGCACTGTGATTGGGAAGAAAAGTTGGGAAAGTGGGCAAAAGTCCCGAATTTGGTCCAAAATCACACCCAGGTTCGAGTCCCACAAGTCCCGCCGCGTTCCACCAGTGTCTCGGGGTGCCTACAATGTCCACAACTTACCCAGCAAAGGCGCACTGTGATTGGGAAGAAAAGTTGGGAAAGTGGGCAAAAGTCCCGAATTTGGTCCAAAATCACACCCAGGTTCGAGTCCCACAAGTCCCGCCGCGTTCCACCAGGGTTCCGGGGTGCCTACAATGTCCACAACTTACCCAGCAAAGGCGCACTGTGAGTGGGCAAGAAAAGTTGGGAAAGTGGGCAAAAGTCCCGAATTTGGTCCAAAATCACACCCAGGTTCGAGTCCCACAAGTCCCGCCGCGTTCCACCAGGGTTCCGGGGTGCCTGACATGTCCACGACGCACCCAGCAAAGGCGCACTGTGATTGGGAAGAAAAGTTGGGAAAGTGGGCAAAAGTCCCGAATTTGGTCCAAAATCACACCCAGGTTCGAGTCCCACAAGTCCCGCCGCGTTCCACCAGTGTCTCGGGGTGCCTACAATGTCCACAACGCACCCAGCAAAGGCGCACTGTGATTGGGAAGAAAAGTTGGGAAAGTGGGCAAAAGTCCCGAATTTGGTCCAAAATCACACCCAGGTTCGAGTCCCACAAGTCCCGCCGCGTTCCACCAGGGTTCCGGGGTGCCTACAATGTCCACAACGCACCCAGCAAAGGCGCACTGTGATTGGGAAGAAAAGTTGGGAAAGTGGGCAAAAGTCCCGAATTTGGTCCAAAATCACACCCAGGTTCGAGTCCCACAAGTCCCGCCGCGTTCCACCAGGGTTCCGGGGTGCCTACAATGTCCACAACTTACCCAGCAAAGGTGCACTGTGATTGGGAAGAAAAGTTGGGAAAGTGGGCAAAAGTCCCGAATTTGATCCAAAATCACACCCAGGTTTGAGTCCCACAAGTCCCGCCGCGTTCCACCAGGGTTCCGGGGTGCCTGACATGTCCACGACGCACCCAGCAAAGGCGCACTGTGATTGGGAAGAAAAGTTGGAAAAGTGGGCAAAAGTCCGGAAAATGACCAAAAACCACACCCAGGTTAGAGCCCCACACGTCCTGCAGTCGCACCCGAGTCCTGGGATGCCCAACATGTCCAAAAAAATCAAAAAAAGCCCAAAAAATCAAAAAAATCCCCGGGCCGTATCTTGGACGCCGGCGTACCGCGTTCGGCCCTCGTGCCGTAGTTTGGCGACCGATTGTAAAAATTTGCCGCGACCGGCTAGTTTTTTTCCTTGGAGTAAATAGAGAGTAGATCCAGCAGAAAATATGCACTATAAACAAAGAGAGGGAGTTTGGAGGGGGGCAAAGACGCCCTCTTGGAACTTTTGCAGCAGCACACATCAAACTAGCGGGGAGAAGGCATGCATAGCAAAAGTCCACGAAATGATCAAAAATCACACCCAGGTTCGAGTCCCACAAGTCCCGCCGCGTTCCACCAGTGTCTCGGGGTGCCTACAATGTCCACAACTTACCCAGCAAAGGCGCACTGTGATTGGGAAGAAAAGTTGGGAAAGTGGGCAAAAGTCCCGAATTTGGTCCAAAATCACACCCAGGTTCGAGTCCCACAAGTCCCGCCGCGTTCCACCAGGGTTCCGGGGTGCCTACAATGTCCACCACGCACCCAGCAAAGGCGCACTGTGATTGGGAAGAAAAGTTGGGAAAGTGGGCAAAAGTCCCGAATTTGATCCAAAAATCACACCCAGGTTCGAGTCCCACAAGTCCCGCCGCGTTCCACCAGTGTCTCGGGGTGCCTACAATGTCCACAACTTACCCAGCAAAGGTGCACTGTGATTGGGAAGAAAAGTTGGGAAAGTGGGCAAAAGTCCCGAATTTGGTCCAAAATCACACCCAGGTTCGAGTCCCACAAGTCCCGCCGCGTTCCACCAGGGTTCCGGGGTGCCTACAATGTCCACCACGCACCCAGCAAAGGCGCACTGTGATTGGGAAGAAAAGTTGGGAAAGTGGGCAAAAGTCCCGAATTTGGTCCAAAATCACACCCAGGTTCGAGTCCCACAAGTCCCGCCGCGTTCCACCAGGGTTCCGGGGTGCCTACAATGTCCACAACGCACCCAGCAAAGGCGCACTGTGATTGGGAAGAAAAGTTGGGAAAGTGGGCAAAAGTCCCGAATTTGGTCCAAAATCACACCCAGGTTCGAGTCCCACAAGTCCCGCCGCGTTCCACCAGTGTCTCGGGGTGCCTACAATGTCCACGACGCACCCAGCAAAGGCGCACTGTGATTGGGAAGAAAAGTTGGGAAAGTGGGCAAAAGTCCCGAATTTGGTCCAAAATCACACCCAGGTTCGAGTCCCACAAGTCCCGCCGCGTTCCACCAGGGTTCCGGGGTGCCTACAATGTCCACGACGCACCCAGCAAAGGCGCACTGTGATTGGGAAGAAAAGTTGGGAAAGTGGGCAAAAGTCCCGAATTTGGTCCAAAATCACACCCAGGTTCGAGTCCCACAAGTCCCGCCGCGTTCCACCAGTGTCTCGGGGTGCCTACAATGTCCACGACGCACCCAGCAAAGGCGCACTGTGATTGGGAAGAAAAGTTGGGAAAGTGGGCAAAAGTCCCGAATTTGGTCCAAAATCACACCCAGGTTCGAGTCCCACAAGTCCCGCCGCGTTCCACCAGGGTTCCGGGGTGCCTACAATGTCCACGACGCACCCAGCAAAGGCGCACTGTGATTGGGAAGAAAAGTTGGGAAAGTGGGCAAAAGTCCCGAATTTGGTCCAAAATCACACCCAGGTTCGAGTCCCACAAGTCCCGCCGCGTTCCACCAGTGTCTCGGGGCGCCTACAATGTCCACAACGCACCCAGCAAAGGCGCACTGTGATTGGGAAGAAAAGTTGGGAAAGTGGGCAAAAGTCCCGAATTTGGTCCAAAATCACACCCAGGTTCGAGTCCCACAAGTCCCGCCGCGTTCCACCAGGGTTCCGGGGTGCCTACAATGTCCACGACGCACCCAGCAAAGGCGCACTGTGATTGGGAAGAAAAGTTGGGAAAGTGGGCAAAAGTCCCGAATTTGGTCCAAAATCACACCCAGGTTCGAGTCCCACAAGTCCCGCCGCGTTCCACCAGGGTTCCGGGGTGCCTACAATGTCCACGACGCACCCAGCAAAGGCGCACTGTGATTGGGAAGAAAAGTTGGGAAAGTGGGCAAAAGTCCCGAATTTGGTCCAAAATCACACCCAGGTTCGAGTCCCACAAGTCCCGCCGCGTTCCACCAGGGTTCCGGGGTGCCTACAATGTCCACAACGCACCCAGCAAAGGCGCACTGTGATTGGGAAGAAAAGTTGGGAAAGTGGGCAAAAGTCCCGAATTTGGTCCAAAATCACACCCAGGTTCGAGTCCCACAAGTCCCGCCGCGTTCCACCAGGGTTCCGGGGTGCCTGACATGTCCACGACGCACCCAGCAAAGGCGCACTGTGATTGGGAAGAAAAGTTGGGAAAGTGGGCAAAAGTCCCGAATTTGGTCCAAAATCACACCCAGGTTCGAGTCCCACAAGTCCCGCCGCGTTCCACCAGGGTTCCGGGGTGCCTACAATGTCCACGACGCACCCAGCAAAGGCGCACTGTGATTGGGAAGAAAAGTTGGGAAAGTGGGCAAAAGTCCCGAATTTGGTCCAAAATCACACCCAGGTTCGAGTCCCACAAGTCCCGCCGCGTTCCACCAGGGTTCCGGGGTGCCTACAATGTCCACAACGCACCCAGCAAAGGCGCACTGTGATTGGGAAGAAAAGTTGGGAAAGTGGGCAAAAGTCCCGAATTTGGTCCAAAATCACACCCAGGTTCGAGTCCCACAAGTCCCGCCGCGTTCCACCAGGGTTCCGGGGTGCCTGACATGTCCAAGACGCACCCAGCAAAGGCGCACTGTGATTGGGAAGAAAAGTTGGGAAAGTGGGCAAAAGTCCCGAATTTGGTCCAAAATCACACCCAGGTTCGAGTCCCACAAGTCCCGCCGCGTTCCACCAGGGTTCCGGGGTGCCTACAATGTCCACAACGCACCCAGCAAAGGCGCACTGTGAGTGGGAAGAAAAGTTGGGAAAGTGGGCAAAAGTCCCGAATTTGGTCCAAAATCACACCCAGGTTCGAGTCCCACAAGTCCCGCCGCGTTCCACCAGGGTTCCGGGGTGCCTACAATGTCCACGACGCACCCAGCAAAGGCGCACTGTGATTGGGAAGAAAAGTTGGGAAAGTGGGCAAAAGTCCCGAATTTGATCCAAAATTATGCCCGGGTTGGAGTACCACGAGTCCGGCCGCGTTCCACCGGTGTCCCGGGGGTGCCTGCCATGTCCACAACTTATCCAGCAAAGGCGCACTGTGATTGGGAAGAAAAGTTGGGAAAGTGGGGAAAAAAAGGACCGGAAAATATCCAAAATTATGCCCGGGTTGGAGTACCACGAGTCCGGCCGCGTTCCACCGGTGTCCCGGGGGTGCCTGCCATGTCCACAACTTACCCAGCAAAGGCGCACTGTGATTGGGAAGAAAAGTTGGGAAAGTGGGCAAAAGTCCCGAATTTGATCCAATATTATGCCCGGGTTGGAGTACCACGAGTCCGGCCGCGTTCCACCGGTGTCCCGGGGGTGCCTGCCATGTCCACAACTTACCCAGCAAAGGCGCACTGTGATTCGGAAGAAAAGTTGGGAAAGTGGGGAAAAAAAGGACCGGGAAATATCCAAAATTATGCCCGGGTTGGAGTACCACGAGTCCGGCCGCGTTCCACCGGTGTCCCGGGGGTGCCTGGCACGTCCACAACTTACCCAGCAAAGGCGCACTGTCAGTGGGGAAGACCAAACATGTCTCGGATTTTTTCCAAGTACCTTAACGAGAGAGGCTAAAAAGCACCTGTTTTTACCTTCTCTCGTTGTTGTACTTAGAAAAAAAACGAGAAAAAAAAAAATCTGGGTTTTTTTCTAAGTACCTTAACGAGAGAGGCTAAAAAAAACCATTTTTTACCTTCTCTCGTTGTTGTACTTAGAAAAAAAACGAGAAAAAAAATTTTCCCCATTCATTTCAATGGGAGTTCATTTTTTTTTTGGGATTTTTTCTAAGTACCTTAACGAGAGAGGCTTAATTTTTCACCTACTTTTTACCTTCTCTCGATTTTTCGTTTTTTACCTGGTCGACCAAAACACCTCCATCTCGTTACTATGTGCACCATGTCTGACAGGCTGAAATCACAGGGAACGCGTCCGAGTCAAAGTGAGCTATTTTCGGACACAAATATGGTGTTTTTCCCCTCTATCCTCTGGTTCTTTTTTCAAACTGATCTTCCAGCATCTGAGCGACAGGGGCTCATGCAGACACCTGTGTCCGCCCGAGGGGCGCCTTCCCGGACACATATATGGTGCTTCCCCCCTCTTTACCCCGGTCCTTTTTCAAACTGATCTTCCAGCATCTGAGCGACAGGGGCTCATGCAGACACCTGTGTCCGCCCGAGGGGCGCCTTCCCGGACACATATATGGTGCTTCCCCCCTCTTTACCCCGGTCCTTTTTCAAACTGCTCTTCCAGCATCTGAGCGACAGGGGCTCATGCAGACACCTGTGTCCGCCTAAGGGGCGCTATCTCGGACACATTTTCAACTTTTCCCGCATGAATGAAATCCTGGAACTGATTCCACCCAGGTACTTAGGGCTTCCAGGGCTTGAGCGACAGGGGCTCTGTCCGGAGCGTGTGTCCGCCTAGGGGGCGCTGTCTCGGACACATTTTCAACTTTTCCCGCATGGATGAAATCCTGGAACTGATTCCACCCAGGTACTTAGGACTTCCAGGGCTTGAGCGACAGGGGCTCTGTCCGGAGCGTGTGTCCGCCTAGGGGGCGCTGTCCCGGACACATTTTCAACTTTTCCCGCATGAATGAAATCCTGGAACTGATTCCACCCAGGTACTTAGGGCTTCCAGGGCTTGAGCGACAGGGGCTCTGTCCGGAGCGTGTGTCCGCCTAGGGGGCGCTGTCTCGGACACATTTTCAACTTTTCCCGCATGAATGAAATCCTGGAACTGATTCCACCCAGGTACTTAGGACTTCCAGGGCTTGGGCGACAGGGGCTCTGTCCGGAGCGTGTGTCCGCCTAGGGGGCGCTGTCTCGGACACATTTTCAACTTTTCCCGCATGAATGAAATCCTGGAACTGATTCCACCCAGGTACTTAGGGCTTCCAGGGCTTGAGCGACAGGGGCTCTGTCCGGAGCGTGTGTCCGCCTAGGGGGCGCTGTCCCGGACACATTTTCAACTTTTCCCGCATGGATGAAATCCTGGAACTGATTCCACCCAGGTACTTAGGGCTTCCAGGGCTTGAGCGACAGGGGCTCTGTCCGGAGCGTGTGTCCGCCTAGGGGGCGCTGTCTCGGACACATTTTCAACTTTTCCCGCATGGATGAAATCCTGGAACTGATTCCACCCAGGTACTTAGGGCTTCCAGGGCTTGAGCGACAGGGGCTCTGTCCGGAGCGTGTGTCCGCCTAGGGGGCGCTGTCCCGGACACATTTTCAACTTTTCCCGCATGGATGAAATCCTGGAACTGATTCCACCCAGGTACTTAGGACTTCCAGGGCTTGAGCGACAGGGGCTCTGTCCGGAGCGTGTGTCCGCCTAGGGGGCGCTGTCCCGGACACATTTTCAACTTTTCCCGCATGAATGAAATCCTGGAACTGATTCCACCCAGGTACTTTGGGCTTCCAGGGCTTGAGCGACAGGGGCTCTGTCCGGAGCGTGTGTCCGCCTAGGGGGCGCTGTCTCGGACACATTTTCAACTTTTCCCGCATGAATGAAATCCTGGAACTGATTCCACCCAGGTACTTAGGACTTCCAGGGCTTGAGCGACAGGGGCTCTGTCCGGAGCGTGTGTCCGCCTAGGGGGCGCTGTCCCGGACACATTTTCAACTTTTCCCGCATGAATGAAATCCTGGAACTGATTCCACCCAGGTACTTAGGACTTCCAGGGCTTGAGCGACAGGGGCTCTGTCCGGAGCGTGTGTCCGCCTAGGGGGCGCTGTCCCGGACACATTTTCAACTTTTCCCGCATGAATGAAATCCTGGACCTCCGTCCAGGTACTCGGGGCTTCCCAGGACTTGAGCGACAGGGGCTCGGACCTGGGAAAAGCCCCGGCCCACCTCCCCTTTCCCCTCTAACCCTCTGGTAAACACGACTTGCCACGGAGCGGCCCTCACCGGCCGGCGTCAGCCGGTTACCCAGGTGGGGGATTCCTCCGGCCCTGCAGGTCTGCCTCTATTGCCGCCCGGCAAGCCCGATTTGAAGCGAGATCGAGACGACCCGTCTGCCCTAGTTGTCCTACATCGGACCCGCTCCGGCTCGGCCCCAGCGTCCCTTCGCGCATATGCCATCCGGGCCCACGCCCCGGGTGGTGCCGGAGGGCCTGGGCAGCGACGGCTGCGGTGCTTCCGGAAACACCTTTTTCGAACCCTAGGCGGCGCCATGAGACACTGCGCGCAACCCATGCCACCCCTTCGTAGACCCGGCAGGACAGCGTGCCGAAAACCACTCTCAGCCGAGCATGATGTTGGCCCCGCGGGACTCCTCGGGCTGTGTGCGACGGCTCACGGCCCGTGCAAGCCGCTTGCGCGCTGACTGAAAGGCAAGTGTCACCGAACGTTCGGCTTGGCCGGTAGGCATCCCGGCCGGGGAATCACAGAAGCCAGTAAACACGCTAGCGGGTCTACCTGGTTGATCCTGCCAGTAGCATATGCTTGTCTCAAAGATTAAGCCATGCAAGTGCAAGTGCAAACGAGTTTGACAGTGAAACTGCGAATGGCTCATTAAATCAGTTATGGTTCCTTTGAACACTCCACCGTTACTTGGATAACTGTGGCAATTCTA
>NW_027316902.1:20000-24336 GCF_033978685.3 Nerophis lumbriciformis | reverse complement strand
ATGTCTTTAGTTTGGGGGGTGATGTCTTTAATTTGGGGGGTGCATTGGAGGCGGGAGTCCACTGGAGGGCTCCACAACGTCTGAAAATAGGGCCCCAAAAGAACTGGAAATAATGTGTTTAATTCAGGGTGCATTTGCAGCGAGTGTCCACCAGAGGGCTCCAATTCCCCAGCTATAGTCCTGGTACTCTAAAATGATGGCACTTAGTCAAATTTCCGCCTTTTTTTGATGACTTCCAACTAGGAGAGGGACTAATTTTGAGTTCCGGACCCGGGTGGAGAACCATAGCACGTCGGCCTTCTTAAAGGGACATCCTCCTAGGCACTTAGTCAAATTTACACCTTTTTTTTGGACTTCCAGCGAGGAGAGGGACAATTTTGCGTTCCTGACCCAGGTGGAGGACCATAGCACGTCGGCCTTCTTAAAGGGACATCCTCCTAGGCACTTAGTCAAATTTACACCTTTTTTTTGGACTTCCAGCGAGGAGAGGGACAATTTTGCGTTCCTGACCCAGGTGGAGGACCATAGCACGTCGGCCTTCTTAAAGGGACATCCTCCTAGGCACTTAGTCAAATTTACACCTTTTTTTTGGACTTCCAGCGAGGAGAGGGACAATTTTGCGTTCCTGACCCAGGTGGAGGACCATAGCACGTCGGCCTTCTTAAAGGGACATCCTCCTAGGCACTTAGTCAAATTTACACCTTTTTTTTTGGACTTCCAGCGAGGAGAGGGACTAATTTTGCTTTCCGTACCCGGGTGGAGAACCATAGCAGGTCAGCCTTCTTAAAGGGACATCCTCCTAGGCACTTAGTCAAACTTACGCCTTTTTTTTGGACTTCCAGCGAGGAGAGGGACTAATTTTGCTTTCCGTACCCGGGTGGAGAACCATAGCAGGTCAGCCTTCTTAAAGGGACATCCTCCTAGGCACTTAGTCAAATTCACGCCTTTTTTTTTGGACTTCCAGCGAGGAGAGGGACTAATTTTGCTTTCCGTACCCGGGTGGAGAACCATAGCAGGTCGGCCTTCTTAAAGGGAAATGCTCCTAGACACTTAGTCAAATTTACCAAACTTTTCTATAGAGCCCTGGTACTCTAAAATGATGACACATAGACAAAAAACCAAACTTTTCTATAGAGGCCTGGTACTCTAAAATGATGGCACTTAGTCAAATTTCCGCCTTTTTTTTGGACTTCCAGCGAGGAGAGGGACTAATTTTGCGTTCCTGACCCAGGTGGAGGACCATAGCACGTCGGCCTTCTTAAAGGGACATCCTCCTAGGCACTTAGTCAAATTTACACCTTTTTTTTGGACTTCCAGCGAGGAGAGGGACAATTTTGCGTTCCTGACCCAGGTGGAGGACCATAGCACGTCGGCCTTCTTAAAGGGACATCCTCCTAGGCACTTAGTCAAATTTACACCTTTTTTTTGGACTTCCAGCGAGGAGAGGGACAATTTTGCGTTCCTGACCCAGGTGGAGGACCATAGCACGTCGGCCTTCTTAAAGGGACATCCTCCTAGGCACTTAGTCAAATTTACACCTTTTTTTTGGACTTCCAGCGAGGAGAGGGACAATTTTGCGTTCCTGACCCAGGTGGAGGACCATAGCACGTCGGCCTTCTTAAAGGGACATCCTCCTAGGCACTTAGTCAAATTCACGCCTTTTTTTTGGACTTCCAGCGAGGAGAGGGACTAATTTGGCGTTCCAGACCCAGGTGGAGAACCATAGCAGGTCGGCCTTCTTAAAGGGACATGCCCCTAGACACTTAGTCAAATTTACGCCTGAAAATAGGGCCCCAAAAGAACTGGAAATAATGTCTTTAATTCAGGGTGCATTTGCAGCGAGTGTCCACCAGAGGGCTCCAATTCCCCCACTATAGTCCTGGTACTCTAAAATGATGGCACTTAGTCAAATTTCCGCCTTTTTTTGATGACTTCCAACTAGGAGAGGGACTAATTTTGAGTTCCGGACCCGGGTGGAGAACCATAGCACGTCGGCCTTCTTAAAGGGACATCCTCCTAGGCACTTAGTCAAATTTCCGCCTTTTTTTTGGACTTCCAGCGAGGAGAGGGACTAATTTGGCGTTCCAGACCCAGGTGGAGAACCATAGCACGTCGGCCTTCTTTAAGGGACATCCTCCTAGGCACTTAGTCAAATTTACGCCTTTTTTTTGGACTTCCAGCGAGGAGAGGGACTAATTTTGCTTTCCTGACCCGGGTGGAGAACCATAGCAGGTCGGCCTTCTTAAAGGGACATCCTCCTAGGCACTTAGTCAAATTCACGCCTTTTTTTTGGACTTCCAGCGAGGAGAGGGACAATTTTGCTTTCCTGACCCAGGTGGAGAACCATAGCACGTCGGCCTTCTTAAAGGGACATCCTCCTAGGCACTTAGTCAAATTTACGCCTTTTTTTTGGACTTCCAGCGAGGAGAGGGACTAATTTTGCTTTCCGTACCCGGGTGGAGAACCATAGCAGGTCAGCCTTCTTAAAGGGACATCCTCCTAGGCACTTAGTCAAATTTACTCCTTTTTTTTGGACTTCCAGCGAGGAGAGGGACTAATTTTGCTTTCCGTACCCGGGTGGAGAACCATAGCAGGTCAGCCTTCTTAAAGGGACATCCTCCTAGGCACTTAGTCAAATTCACGCCTTTTTTTTGGACTTCCAGCGAGGAGAGGGACTAATTTGGCGTTCCTGACCCAGGTGGAGAACCATAGCACGTCGGCCTTCTTAAAGGGAAATGCTCCTAGACACTTAGTCAAATTCACGCCTTTTTTTTTGGACTTCCAGCTAGGAGAGGGACTAATTTGGCGTTCCGTACCCAGGTAGAGAACCAAGGCACGTCGGCCTTCTTAAGGGGACATCCTCCTAGACACTTAGTCAAATTTACACCTTTTTTTTTTGGACTTCCAGCGAGGAGAGGGACTAATTATAGGGCCCCAAAAGAACTGGAAATAATGTGTTTAATTCAGGGTGCATTTGCAGCGAGTGTCCACCAGAGGGCTCCAATTCCCCAGCTATAGTCCTGGTACTCTAAAATGATGGCACTTAGTCAAATTTCCGCCTTTTTTTGATGACTTCCAACTAGGAGAGGGACTAATTTTGCTTTCCGTACCCGGGTGGAGAACCATAGCAGGTCGGCCTTCTTAAAGGGACATCCTCCTAGGCACTTAGTCAAATTTACACCTTTTTTTTTGGACTTCCAGCGAGGAGAGGGACTAATTTTGCTTTCCGTACCCGGGTGGAGAACCATAGCAGGTCAGCCTTCTTAAAGGGACATCCTCCTAGGCACTTAGTCAAACTTACGCCTTTTTTTTGGACTTCCAGCGAGGAGAGGGACTAATTTTGCTTTCCGTACCCGGGTGGAGAACCATAGCAGGTCAGCCTTCTTAAAGGGACATCCTCCTAGGCACTTAGTCAAATTCACGCCTTTTTTTTTGGACTTCCAGCGAGGAGAGGGACTAATTTTGCTTTCCGTACCCGGGTGGAGAACCATAGCAGGTCGGCCTTCTTAAAGGGAAATGCTCCTAGACACTTAGTCAAATTTACCAAACTTTTCTATAGAGCCCTGGTACTCTAAAATGATGACACATAGACAAAAAACCAAACTTTTCTATAGAGGCCTGGTACTCTAAAATGATGGCACTTAGTCAAATTTCCGCCTTTTTTTTGGACTTCCAGCGAGGAGAGGGACTAATTTTGCGTTCCTGACCCAGGTGGAGGACCATAGCACGTCGGCCTTCTTAAAGGGACATCCTCCTAGGCACTTAGTCAAATTTACACCTTTTTTTTGGACTTCCAGCGAGGAGAGGGACAATTTTGCGTTCCTGACCCAGGTGGAGGACCATAGCACGTCGGCCTTCTTAAAGGGACATCCTCCTAGGCACTTAGTCAAATTTACACCTTTTTTTTGGACTTCCAGCGAGGAGAGGGACAATTTTGCGTTCCTGACCCAGGTGGAGGACCATAGCACGTCGGCCTTCTTAAAGGGACATCCTCCTAGGCACTTAGTCAAATTTACACCTTTTTTTTGGACTTCCAGCGAGGAGAGGGACAATTTTGCGTTCCTGACCCAGGTGGAGGACCATAGCACGTCGGCCTTCTTAAAGGGACATCCTCCTAGGCACTTAGTCAAATTCACGCCTTTTTTTTGGACTTCCAGCGAGGAGAGGGACTAATTTGGCGTTCCAGACCCAGGTGGAGAACCATAGCAGGTCGGCCTTCTTAAAGGGACATGCCCCTAGACACTTAGTCAAATTTACGCCTGAAAATAGGGCCCCAAAAGAACTGGAAATAATGTCTTTAATTCAGGGTGCATTTGCAGCGAGTGTCCACCAGAGG
>NW_027316902.1:0-7500 GCF_033978685.3 Nerophis lumbriciformis | reverse complement strand
GACACAGGTGTCTGCATGAGCCCCTGTCGCTCAGATGCTGGAAGATCAGTTTGAAAAAGGACCGGGGTAAAGAGGGGGGAAGCACCATATATGTGTCCGGGAAGGCGCCCCTCGGGCGGACACAGGTGTCTGCATGAGCCCCTGTCGCTCAGATGCTGGAAGATCAGTTTGAAAAAGGACCGGGGTAAAGAGGGGGGAAGCACCATATATGTGTCCGGGAAGGCGCCCCTCGGGCGGACACAGGTGTCTGCATGAGCCCCTGTCGCTCAGATGCTGGAAGATCAGTTTGAAAAAAGAACCAGAGGATAGAGGGGAAAAACACCATATTTGTGTCCGAAAATAGCTCACTTTGACTCGGACGCGTTCCCTGTGATTTCAGCCTGTCAGACATGGTGCACATAGTAACGAGATGGAGGTGTTTTGGTCGACCAGGTAAAAAACGAAAAATCGAGAGAAGGTAAAAAGTAGGTGAAAAATTAAGCCTCTCTCGTTAAGGTACTTAGAAAAAATCCCAAAAAAAAAATGAACTCCCATTGAAATGAATGGGGAAAATTTTTTTTCTCGTTTTTTTTCTAAGTACAACAACGAGAGAAGGTAAAAAATGGTTTTTTTTAGCCTCTCTCGTTAAGGTACTTAGAAAAAAACCCAGATTTTTTATTTTCTCGTTTTTTTTCTAAGTACAACAACGAGAGAAGGTAAAAACAGGTGCTTTTTAGCCTCTCTCGTTAAGGTACTTGGAAAAAATCCGAGACATGTTTGGTCTTCCCCACTGACAGTGCGCCTTTGCTGGGTAAGTTGTGGACGTGCCAGGCACCCCCGGGACACCGGTGGAACGCGGCCGGACTCGTGGTACTCCAACCCGGGCATAATTTTGGATATTTTCCGGTCCTTTTTTTCCCCACTTTCCCAACTTTTCTTCTGAATCACAGTGCGCCTTTGCTGGGTAAGTTGTGGACATGGCAGGCACCCCCGGGACACCGGTGGAACGCGGCCGGACTCGTGGTACTCCAACCCGGGCATAATTTTGGATATTTCCCGGTCCTTTTTTTCCCCACTTTCCCAACTTTTCTTCTGAATCACAGTGCGCCTTTGCTGGGTAAGTTGTGGACATGGCAGGCACCCCCGGGACACCGGTGGAACGCGGCCGGACTCGTGGTACTCCAACCCGGGCATAATTTTGGATATTTCCCGGTCCTTTTTTTCCACACTTTCCCAACTTTTCTTCTGAATCACAGTGCGCCTTTGCTGGGTAAGTGGTGGACATGCCAGGCACCCCCGGGACACCGGTGGAACGCGGCCGGACTCGTGGTACTCCAACCCGGGCATAATTTTGGATCAAATTCGGGACTTTTGCCCACTTTCCCAACTTTTCTTCCCAATCACAGTGCGCCTTTGCTGGGTAAGTGGTGGACATGCCAGGCACCCCCGGGACACCGGTGGAACGCGGCCGGACTCGTGGTACTCCAACCCGGGCATAATTTTGGATCAAATTCGGGACTTTTGCCCACTTTCCCAACTTTTCTTCCCAATCACAGTGCGCCTTTGCTGGGTGCGTTGTGGACATTGTAGGCACCCCGAGACCCTGGTGGAACGCGGCGGGACTTGTGGGACTCGAACCTGGGTGTGATTTTGGACCAAATTCGGGACTTTTGCCCACTTTCCCAACTTTTCTTCCCAATCACAGTGCGCCTTTGCTGGGTGCGTTGTGGACATTGTAGGCACCCCGAGACCCTGGTGGAACGCGGCGGGACTTGTGGGACTCGAACCTGGGTGTGATTTTGGACCAAATTCGGGACTTTTGCCCACTTTCCCAACTTTTCTTCCCACTCACAGTGCGCCTTTGCTGGGTGCGTTGTGGACATTGTAGGCACCCCGGAACCCTGGTGGAACGCGGCGGGACTTGTGGGACTCGAACCTGGGTGTGATTTTGGACCAAATTCGGGACTTTTGCCCACTTTCCCAACTTTTCTTCCCAATCACAGTGCGCCTTTGCTGGGTGCGTCGTGGACATGTCAGGCACCCCGGAACCCTGGTGGAACGCGGCGGGACTTGTGGGACTCGAACCTGGGTGTGATTTTGGACCAAATTCGGGACTTTTGCCCACTTTCCCAACTTTTCTTCCCAGTCACAGTGCGCCTTTGCTGGGTGCGTTGTGGACATTGTAGGCACCCCGAGACACTGGTGGAACGCGGCGGGACTTGTGGGACTCGAACCTGGGTGTGATTTTGGACCACATTCGGGACTTTTGCCCACTTTCCCAACTTTTCTTCCCAATCACAGTGCGCCTTTGCTGGGTAAGTTGTGGACATTGTAGGCACCCCGAGACACTGGTGGAACGCGGCGGGACTTGTGGGACTCGAACCTGGGTGTGATTTTGGACCAAATTCGGGACTTTTGCCCACTTTCCCAACTTTTCTTCCCAATCACAGTGCGCCTTTGCTGGGTGCGTCTTGGACATGTCAGGCACCCCGGAACACTGGTGGAACGCGGCGGGACTTGTGGGACTCGAACCTGGGTGTGATTTTGGACCAAATTCGGGACTTTTGCCCACTTTCCCAACTTTTCTTCCCAATCACAGTGCGCCTTTGCTGGGTGCGTTGTGGACATTGTAGGCACCCCGGAACCCTGGTGGAACGCGGCGGGACTTGTGGGACTCGAACCTGGGTGTGATTTTGGACCAAATTCGGGACTTTTGCCCACTTTCCCAACTTTTCTTCCCAATCACAGTGCGCCTTTGCTGGGTAAGTTGTGGACATTGTAGGCACCCCGAGACACTGGTGGAACGCGGCGGGACTAAGTTCCAAGAGGGCGTTTTTGCCCCCCCCCCTCCAAACTCCCTCTCTTTGTTTATAGTGCATATTTTCTGCTGGATCTACTCTCTATTTACTCCAAGGAAAAAAACTAGCCGGTCGCGGCAAATTTTTACAATCGGTCGCCAAACTACGGCACGAGGGCCGAACGCGGTACGCCGGCGTCCAAGATACGGCCCGGGGCTTTTTTTTGATTTTTTGGGCTTTTTTTGATTTTTTTGGACATGTTGGGCATCCCAGGACTCGGGTGCGACTGCAGGACGTGTGGGGCTCTAACCTGGGTGTGGTTTTTGGTCATTTTTCCGGACTTTTGCCCACTTTTCCAACTTTTCTTCCCCACTCACAGTGCGCCTTTGCTGGGTGCGTTTTGGGCATGTGGGGGGCACCTCGGACTCGGGTGGGACGCGGCGGGACTTGTGGCACTCGTACCTGTGTGTGATTTTTGATCATTTTGTGGACTTTTCCCCAGACACTCTCCACTTGTCTACCCCACTTCCCCTGTGACTTTGCTGGGGGGGCGTTTCCCCGCTGTCCTTTGTAGTGTAAGGGTTACTTTTCTTTTTTTTCTGTCTGAAAATAGGGCCCCAAAAGGCCTCACACTCCCCGGGAAGACCTGATGGACGCCTCGGCGTCACTGAAACAGGCCAATCTGTCTGAAAATATGGCCCACGAAAGGCCTCACATTCCCCGGGAAGACCTGACGGACGCCCCGGCGTCACCGAAATACGGCAAACTGTCTGAAAATAGGGGCTCCAAGTGTTCCCCACTATTTCTGGCCCACAAAAGGCCTCTCATTCCCCGGGAACACCTGTAGGACTCCCCGGCGTCAAGGAAATACGCCAAACCGTCTGAAAATAGGGGCCCAAAAGAACTGGAAATAATGTGTTTAATTTGGGGGGTGATGTCTATAATTATGGGGGTGCATTGGAGGCGGGAGTCCACTGGAGGGCTCCACACCGTCTGAATATAGGGCCCCAAAAGGCCTGGAATTAATGTATTTAATTTGGGGGGTGCATTTGCAGCGGGAGTCCACCGGAGGGCTCCAATTCCCCACTCTTTTGTTGACCTATGTATGGCCCCAAAAGGCCTCTCATTCCCCGGGGAGACCTGAAGGACCCCCCCGGCGTCACCGAAATAAGCCAAACTGTCTGAAAATAGGGGCTCCAAGGGTTCCCCACTCTTTCTGGCCCACAAAAGGCCTCTCATTCCCCGGGAACACCTGTAGGACTCCCCGGCGTCAAGGAAATACGCCAAACCGGCTGAAAACAGGCCCCCAAAAGAACTGGAAATAATGTCTTTAGTTTGGGGGGTGATGTCTTTAATTTGGGGGGTGCATTGGAGGCGGGAGTCCACTGGAGGGCTCCACAACGTCTGAAAATAGGGCCCCAAAAGAACTGGAAATAATGTGTTTAATTCAGGGTGCATTTGCAGCGAGTGTCCACCAGAGGGCTCCAATTCCCCAGCTATAGTCCTGGTACTCTAAAATGATGGCACTTAGTCAAATTTCCGCCTTTTTTTGATGACTTCCAACTAGGAGAGGGACTAATTTTGAGTTCCGGACCCGGGTGGAGAACCATAGCACGTCGGCCTTCTTAAAGGGACATCCTCCTAGGCACTTAGTCAAATTTACACCTTTTTTTTGGACTTCCAGCGAGGAGAGGGACAATTTTGCGTTCCTGACCCAGGTGGAGGACCATAGCACGTCGGCCTTCTTAAAGGGACATCCTCCTAGGCACTTAGTCAAATTTACACCTTTTTTTTGGACTTCCAGCGAGGAGAGGGACAATTTTGCGTTCCTGACCCAGGTGGAGGACCATAGCACGTCGGCCTTCTTAAAGGGACATCCTCCTAGGCACTTAGTCAAATTTACACCTTTTTTTTGGACTTCCAGCGAGGAGAGGGACAATTTTGCGTTCCTGACCCAGGTGGAGGACCATAGCACGTCGGCCTTCTTAAAGGGACATCCTCCTAGGCACTTAGTCAAATTTACACCTTTTTTTTTGGACTTCCAGCGAGGAGAGGGACTAATTTTGCTTTCCGTACCCGGGTGGAGAACCATAGCAGGTCAGCCTTCTTAAAGGGACATCCTCCTAGGCACTTAGTCAAACTTACGCCTTTTTTTTGGACTTCCAGCGAGGAGAGGGACTAATTTTGCTTTCCGTACCCGGGTGGAGAACCATAGCAGGTCAGCCTTCTTAAAGGGACATCCTCCTAGGCACTTAGTCAAATTCACGCCTTTTTTTTTGGACTTCCAGCGAGGAGAGGGACTAATTTTGCTTTCCGTACCCGGGTGGAGAACCATAGCAGGTCGGCCTTCTTAAAGGGAAATGCTCCTAGACACTTAGTCAAATTTACCAAACTTTTCTATAGAGCCCTGGTACTCTAAAATGATGACACATAGACAAAAAACCAAACTTTTCTATAGAGGCCTGGTACTCTAAAATGATGGCACTTAGTCAAATTTCCGCCTTTTTTTTGGACTTCCAGCGAGGAGAGGGACTAATTTTGCGTTCCTGACCCAGGTGGAGGACCATAGCACGTCGGCCTTCTTAAAGGGACATCCTCCTAGGCACTTAGTCAAATTTACACCTTTTTTTTGGACTTCCAGCGAGGAGAGGGACAATTTTGCGTTCCTGACCCAGGTGGAGGACCATAGCACGTCGGCCTTCTTAAAGGGACATCCTCCTAGGCACTTAGTCAAATTTACACCTTTTTTTTGGACTTCCAGCGAGGAGAGGGACAATTTTGCGTTCCTGACCCAGGTGGAGGACCATAGCACGTCGGCCTTCTTAAAGGGACATCCTCCTAGGCACTTAGTCAAATTTACACCTTTTTTTTGGACTTCCAGCGAGGAGAGGGACAATTTTGCGTTCCTGACCCAGGTGGAGGACCATAGCACGTCGGCCTTCTTAAAGGGACATCCTCCTAGGCACTTAGTCAAATTCACGCCTTTTTTTTGGACTTCCAGCGAGGAGAGGGACTAATTTGGCGTTCCAGACCCAGGTGGAGAACCATAGCAGGTCGGCCTTCTTAAAGGGACATGCCCCTAGACACTTAGTCAAATTTACGCCTGAAAATAGGGCCCCAAAAGAACTGGAAATAATGTCTTTAATTCAGGGTGCATTTGCAGCGAGTGTCCACCAGAGGGCTCCAATTCCCCCACTATAGTCCTGGTACTCTAAAATGATGGCACTTAGTCAAATTTCCGCCTTTTTTTGATGACTTCCAACTAGGAGAGGGACTAATTTTGAGTTCCGGACCCGGGTGGAGAACCATAGCACGTCGGCCTTCTTAAAGGGACATCCTCCTAGGCACTTAGTCAAATTTCCGCCTTTTTTTTGGACTTCCAGCGAGGAGAGGGACTAATTTGGCGTTCCAGACCCAGGTGGAGAACCATAGCACGTCGGCCTTCTTTAAGGGACATCCTCCTAGGCACTTAGTCAAATTTACGCCTTTTTTTTGGACTTCCAGCGAGGAGAGGGACTAATTTTGCTTTCCTGACCCGGGTGGAGAACCATAGCAGGTCGGCCTTCTTAAAGGGACATCCTCCTAGGCACTTAGTCAAATTCACGCCTTTTTTTTGGACTTCCAGCGAGGAGAGGGACAATTTTGCTTTCCTGACCCAGGTGGAGAACCATAGCACGTCGGCCTTCTTAAAGGGACATCCTCCTAGGCACTTAGTCAAATTTACGCCTTTTTTTTGGACTTCCAGCGAGGAGAGGGACTAATTTTGCTTTCCGTACCCGGGTGGAGAACCATAGCAGGTCAGCCTTCTTAAAGGGACATCCTCCTAGGCACTTAGTCAAATTTACTCCTTTTTTTTGGACTTCCAGCGAGGAGAGGGACTAATTTTGCTTTCCGTACCCGGGTGGAGAACCATAGCAGGTCAGCCTTCTTAAAGGGACATCCTCCTAGGCACTTAGTCAAATTCACGCCTTTTTTTTGGACTTCCAGCGAGGAGAGGGACTAATTTGGCGTTCCTGACCCAGGTGGAGAACCATAGCACGTCGGCCTTCTTAAAGGGAAATGCTCCTAGACACTTAGTCAAATTCACGCCTTTTTTTTTGGACTTCCAGCTAGGAGAGGGACTAATTTGGCGTTCCGTACCCAGGTAGAGAACCAAGGCACGTCGGCCTTCTTAAGGGGACATCCTCCTAGACACTTAGTCAAATTTACACCTTTTTTTTTTGGACTTCCAGCGAGGAGAGGGACTAATTATAGGGCCCCAAAAGAACTGGAAATAATGTGTTTAATTCAGGGTGCATTTGCAGCGAGTGTCCACCAGAGGGCTCCAATTCCCCAGCTATAGTCCTGGTACTCTAAAATGATGGCACTTAGTCAAATTTCCGCCTTTTTTTGATGACTTCCAACTAGGAGAGGGACTAATTTTGCTTTCCGTACCCGGGTGGAGAACCATAGCAGGTCGGCCTTCTTAAAGGGACATCCTCCTAGGCACTTAGTCAAATTTACACCTTTTTTTTTGGACTTCCAGCGAGGAGAGGGACTAATTTTGCTTTCCGTACCCGGGTGGAGAACCATAGCAGGTCAGCCTTCTTAAAGGGACATCCTCCTAGGCACTTAGTCAAACTTACGCCTTTTTTTTGGACTTCCAGCGAGGAGAGGGACTAATTTTGCTTTCCGTACCCGGGTGGAGAACCATAGCAGGTCAGCCTTCTTAAAGGGACATCCT
>NW_027316900.1:7500-24486 GCF_033978685.3 Nerophis lumbriciformis | reverse complement strand
CCTTCATCTTGACCACGAAAACCACACAGGATGGCTTCGTGGTCACTGAAATAAGTGGACACCACTGCACAATCCACAGCATACTGTGTAGTTTTGACATAAACATGGTCAATTAATGTCCCACTCTCTGTAGTCTCTTGTGTTACATGCTGGCAAAATCCATTTTGGCCCATTAATTTAGAAATTGATGAATGTTTGAGGAGGTCTTCATTAAAATCGCCCATTATAGCAATTGTGTTACTGATGGGATTTACACAATCAAGTAACTTAACCAGATTGGATTTAAAAAGTGAAATTGGATAACATGGCGGACGATAAATTACTGCCATCAAAAGGCTCTCTTTGGTAAACAGGCACACCAAGCACTCCAGATTTAAATCGGGCACCTGCAGAATCTCACAGTCCGAATTATCTACAACATATAATCCCACTCCGCCATGTTCGAGATCTCTAATCTCAGATAATTTGACATCATTGCTGCTGTAACACAAGGCTCGAGGACGACTGTGGAAAGTGTATCCCTCTATTTGGACACAGTCTGTTGAGGATTGTGCACTGAGCCACGTCTCTGTGACAGCAATACAGGTAGGCTGTAAATGCTGCGTACAAGACACCAAATGAGCGACGTGGCTACGTAAATTTTGGACGTTAAGTAAATACACAGAGAAACAGGGAGTTTCTAATGAAGGCTGTGGATGTTCAAGTAGGAATGGGGGCATGCTATCCAATGCCCCCTTGACGGTGTGCTTGCAGTAAATGGCCTTTTCCTCAAAATCTGTAATCACAAGGCCGGATATATCCCTAACACGACTGAGGGCGACATACGCCTGCCCAGCTGCAAAAATCTTGTGTAAACACACGACAGCCTCGTCGACAGTTAGACCTTGCACTTTGTGAACAGTGCAGGCCCACGCGAGTTTAAGAGGAAACTGACGACGCAAACCGCCGCGTTTTGTCGCCGAATCCTCCACGGGGTCAATGGCAGTAGAATGCGGGCATTCTACAGCAGCATGGGAACGTTCCTTTCTCCTTTGTGAGCCTATCTTAGGATCATCAAATTTGACATAGACTACGAGGGGGAAGTCTTCATCTGCTCCAAATTGAATATAAGTCACCGTTCCACATGCGCCATTGACCAGACCGTCTGCCACAGCAACATTTTTACAAAGCATGACACGTGCTTCCGGAGCCAAACACAAACTCTTGGCCAAACACGTGTACGACGTTTTACCGTGATGCCCGACCACGCGCTCTAATTCACCCGTCTTCCTGCTGTTAATAAAATCTTGGGCCTCAATTGTAACATAATCTGGACAGGTTGCGAATAACCGCTTCAGATTATGCTCGCTGGCTTGCATATTCGTGGGATAAATATGCAAAGCAGCGCTCTGTTCCCCCGTCTCCCGAGACTTGAGGATATCGACGTCGCTTTGCGATAATGGGGTTTCCTTTGACCGAACTCTAAGTCTATTTAGCAGCTCAGAAAAGACACTATCTTTTTGCCTCACAACTGTTTTTAGTTCTACCTTTGTGAAATGACACCAGAGGTCCACACCCACCTGACAGGTGTACAGCGGCCTCCCTTTAACGGGCGGCAACTGATAAAAGTCACCAACAGCTACAACACTAACATTGCCAAATGGAGAAAAGTCCCCCGTCTGTTTAATTTGCCTTAACCGGCCATGCACATAAGCTAAAAGATGATGATCTACCATACTGATTTCGTCAATGATTAGAATTTGTAGGTGACCAAATTGAGCCCTCAAGGAGTTTATCTTATCTTCACCCAGAGGGATATACGGTAAACTAACCTGCATGCCAATACTAAAGGTGTGGTGAATTGTGGCTGCATGTAAACTGTATGCAGCGATGCCTGTGGGAGCAGTTAAGAGTACGCAGGTTTCATCCGGTTGGTACAGACGCGACAATAGTCTCCCTGCCTCGTACTGGATAGCTCTAATCAAATGGCTTTTTCCAGTACCTGCCCCACCAGTTACGAACACATGGAAAGGTTCTGGGGTTTTTCCCATCACCTTTTCTAGGCACCATTTCCTAATCCTATCAAAAATGCTCCTCTGCGTCTCATTGAGAGAATGGACCAGAGCTAAACCCTCCCTTCTAGGCAAAATGTTGGTGTTTCTCTCGATCGTAGCTACTTGTTTACCACCAACAAACAAATCGGGGACATTTTCCTCCAATTCAACTAGCTGCTCGTCCCTAATTTCCCCCTGCTGCTGCTGCCGCCTCTCCTCTAAACATTCCATGTGTTCGACTTGCTGTTCAGGACAAAGGTCCCCCCACGCATCCTCGTCGACACCGCCCAACATGTCCGCAATCTCCTGCGCACGCTCTAATCGAGGACAGTCCACTTCAAACTTTGCCCTGTTTTCATCGACGACGTCTCGCACTGGCCGCTCGGTCCCGCCAGCCGACGTCACATTACCTTCCTCGTGGAACTGTTTGTAGAACTCAAAGCCTTCCGGCTTGAGCTCTAAATCAGTTCTATAAGGAAGGAACAACTGCAGCAAACTCTGAAAGTGGGCTTCCTCCTGTTTGTCCAATTTGAACCGCATGTAGCGAACGACGGCAAACTGCGTTCGTGTTCTCCGCAAGACGAACCCTAAACCCCCTTGAAGTTCAATTTTATTGTCCGGGTTTTCATTCTGGGTGAGAATACGATACTCCGAACAAAACGTGGCTATGCACATATCCTCAAACACGACACTATCGGGCCTGTTCTTATACCTCTCGACAATGCTTGTCATCCACATGTTTTCGGACCTAAGGCCCTCTGAGGAAGCCCTTTGCAACAACACACTGAGGGGTAAACTCATCCGCACAATGTTATTCCCTGTTGGAATAAACACGACCTTCCTGGAACATTCCTTCAAATGCATGCTCATTAGCCTATACACTGCCTCCTGAGCGCAGACATCTCTGTTGTGTAAATATACACTGCCCAGTTTCTTTAGAGCGTCTTTAGCAGAGAGATTTCCTAGTTTATTTGCTTCCTTAAGGGCATTGCTCAATAACAGACCCATTTCGGTCTCTGATTTTGTTATGTACTTTATGATGTATATGATGACTGCGTAGGCGTCAGTGACAAAGCTAATGTCCATGTTAGCGTTCCAACACTTTAATAGATTCCTATTATACTGGTTAACCCAGGTGTCGTTTACCCCTCGCCTATAAACCACCTTATTCTTAGTCTCCAGCCGCCTATAAGCGAGCTCAAAGACTTCCTGGTTGATGCCCACACTGGCAAACAACTCTTCTACACTACCAAAAGGCTCCTCCCTCCCCATGGCATTCTTTACTCTCTCCATAAACATCTTCGCAACCTCCTTTGGCATCTTCCTTCCCTCATCGTCAAAACAGGTGCACTTTGGCCTGTTTTCTGAAGTGCGATCACCCTCTGTCCCCGTTCCCTTTTTAGGACAAACACATTCTTTGATTTTGCAGATGAACGTGCGTGCAGAGATGGGTTTTGGAAAATTGAAACGACATACCGTTTTATTTTTACGACATGACTTTGAATGCCGTTTTGAATGCGTTTGAACCGATGACACAACTTCCAATAGTGTGTCATCGCCAGAGGGTAGCTCACATGTGACATATTTATCAACAAACTCTGCAACTTCTACATCTGTGTTTTTATAAATTTGGGGAGCTCCCTCAATCCAAAACAGCGCATGAACATGGGGGGACCCACGCTGCTGGAACTCAATGCGATAAAAGAAATCTACAATCTTGCCAACTGGTTGAGACGGGGACATGAGTACTTCCTTCAAAAAACAGTGCCACCTGTAGTCAAACATCCTCGCGGCTGTGACCGGGTTGCGACGCAACAGCTCGCACCTATCGGCCCACTCTAACTGTTCTACTGTCTGCTGTCTGCCTTCCTGTCTCAGGATGCTGGCAAGGAGATTTTGCCAGCGCAAATCAGCAGAAGAAAAAGAGCAGAACCATGTAGGAATCCCCAATTGGCGGACACAAGCCAAAAGGTCTTTCTGAACGGAAGACCAAAAAGCTGGCGTCCCGCGAATGGGCCGAAGGAAACGAAAACCGTCATCGAACTGTAGCAAGCGCTTCAGAGACTCGTCGTCTTTGAGCATGCCCGGGGAAATCCGCTGAGAATGCTGACCCCCCTTACCTTTACGCATGGCGACCGAAATACTACTTATCACTTTGTCTAATTCGGACATATACTGGCTAAAGAATATGTATTCCACATTGCGCGCAAAACGGCCGTCGGCGTGCATTACCCGATTATTAAAGTAGCGCGACAATGTTAAGCGATGCGTGCGGCGGGTGTGGAATGTATTTGTGCTAGTCGGAAACAGCACAGGGAAACACTTCGCCTCATTTAATTTGTCAGAAAGCATTCTAACCGGACTATTACCTTCCGCGGGGGCCAGACATACAACATCCGCAAAATACTGATCTAATGCTTCCTGACCGATATCAACAGGCATAAGACAAGTGTCCTGAAACATGCAGTGCTGTTGTCTGTCATGTAACATTTCATCTTGTGCTATGTCTTCGGATTCTTCTTCTACCCCAATGTCCTGCTCGACAGCCTCATCCTCACTGGACTGTGTGTCAACAACAACCTGCTTACCCTGACCAGCCTCTACAACCTCTTCTTCCCTACAAAAATCATTTAACCATTCCACGTTGAACTCAATGTCTTTATACAAGACATTAGTTCTCTTTAAGTACTCTATAGCACGCCTGACACGCCACGAGTCAACAAATTGATACTCGTAGTGTCCTTTGTAGGTTAATTTCCGTTTTAACTTAACTTGAAGCAGAGACCCCTCCGTACTGGACCGCGGCAACACATTTGTGGTTTGTACAATGTTGGCCGGAACACAAGTAACTGGCCCGTGTACACCATTCTGACCACCCTTAGGCAACGCCAACGCCTTCATAAAAGGGATGCGTAAAGCTATCAGGTGCTGCTCTAAGCTATTCAGACATCCCAGTTCTGGAGGAATGGGGTGTACAGCTAAGTTATTGTTCCAACATTCAGCTGGGAATTGACCTTTACTGATCTTACTATGACAAGTAAAACAAATCCACAACTGACCTCTGGACTCAACAATGGGACAGGGCTCAACACACTTATCATCACAACTATGCAGATAATGCTCACTAATGCAATTATTTGCAATGCCTGCCGTTGCTAAACGTGCTGCATATACTTCCCTCTCACAGCGCAGCACCTGATATTTAAACTGCAGCCTATGACAAACACTACACACGAAATCCGGTCCGTGTCTAACCTTATCCAAAAAACTATCCATGACAAAACCAAAATCTACAGACCTCTCCAGCCTCTGCTTCCGACTCAGCTGTACACTAGCTATTACTTGCTGCCTATGTTTTAAACTAACACTATACTGCCTTTTGCTGCCTAGTTTAACCCTTTGCCTGTGTTCTAAATTGTCCATGTACTTTATTTTACTCGCCACTTTACTCCCAAACTTAACCCTTTCTCTGTGCGCAATATTTGTACTGTATTTGGCTATACTGCGTGCTTTAACACAGTATCTATGGGCAATATTGTCACTGTATTTAGCAACACTGCGTGCTTTAACACAGTATCTATGGGCAATATTGTCACTGTATTTAGCAACACTGCGTGCTTTAACACAGTATCTATGGGCAATATTGTCACTGTATTTAGCAACACTGCGTGCTTTAACTTTGGCCTTGTATTCTAAATTAATGTATTTTGTTTTACTCGCCACTTTACTCCCGTATTTGACCCTTTGCCTGTGTTCAATGTCAGCCCTGTATCTCGCTACACTGCGTTTTTTAACCATGATCCTGTGACCCAAATTCTCCCTGTACTTTCCTACTGTGCGTGCTTTCACCCTTTGTCTGTGCTCAAAGCTATATCTGTATTTGTCAACACTTCGTGATGTATAGCTCTCCCTGAATTTCAAGTCGTCACTATACATTTTCCTATAAAGCAGGGCACGTCTCTCGCGACGGTTAAAATTAAATGTATCCTGCAGTCTTTTCTTACGCTTTAAATACTTTGTCGCACTAGAATCCCTACTTATTGTACTACCCTCTACAACCTCTATAAAATCTTTACCTTTACAATCTATCCCATCTACTGCCAGCCCCGCTCCATTTTTAAGTGAAGACCTAGTGCTACGGCCTATATCCCTGCCTAACTTACAATAACCATGACAACTTTGCAGTCCAGGCTTTAAAACACAAACAACAGACTCAAAATGCTGGCCCCCGACATTCTCCAAGTAAATGCAGTCCGCTGACAAACACTTACTGCTGCAACGATACTTTAGCCAACGACCATCATGAAAAGAAAAAATGTCAATGCCTAAATAATTCGCAGTGGCCTGGATTTCAACCTCTGTGGCCCAAGTCTTGACACACTTCATCCTGGACTGCTTGATGTACTCTAAAAGAGACATCTCGCTCCTCAAAAGACCCCGATACTTAGCCTCATTATTTTCTAACTCTCTACAGGCTGCCAGTCTAATCTTACGATGGTTCTTCTGTGAACCACTGACAGCCTGAGAAACAGCTCTGAAAAAGCAGTTCCCATCCGGAACTATTTTCTCGCTAAGGCAGGGAACACCTAAGTAGCACACCTCTCTATGCACCAGACCACCGACTTTCATAAAATCTACTTTTAATTGACTACACAAAGCCCTACAAACGTCATCACCAAGGGGACGGAAAAACAGTTTGTCACTCTCAGATGCAGAGACAAACACTACATCAGAGTTGACTAGAACGCTATCAAAACGTTTGGATTGTTTTGACATGCGTTCACCAGAAAAAAACAAACGCTTTTTGCCATCAGTGGCAACAAATGCTGCTGTTGAGCCACTGCTAACTTCACTTAAAGTGAGAACAGAAGCGCCAGAGAGTGCTGGGCTCGCTTCAACACCAGCCCCAGTCTGACACACAGATGGGGCTGCAAAATCTTTGTCAAGGTTACTAAATCCTGGTGCCGGAGCAGTGCTCATCTCTATGAAGCCACTCTCCACAGGAACACCGGATTGTGCGTGGCTCACAGCAGGACCTGCATCACTCTCAAACAATGAGGTGGTTGCACAAACATTGATGTCACTAAGCTTAGGTGCTGCAGCAGTGTTCATCTCAAAGATGCAACTCTCTACAGAAGCTCCAGACAACGCTGGACTTGCAGCTACACTAACCCTAACGCCACACAGCTCAAAAGGCTTGGGCCCTCGACTGAGAGCGTCAGCCAAACAACAAATGTAGTGATGCAGGTCATCTAAACAGGAGAAGTGCAGTATTACACTGGTACCGTTGTGATCGACCAGGCCACAGCTACTACGTGAGTGACTGTCGACCACAGCGAACTGTCCATCCTCACAGATGATGGCAGATGTAGACGTGACCAGTGTCAGCAGACACATGCTGTACTGACTGAAAATTCCCTCTAATCCATTACGCAGAGTCACAAAGGGACCGTTTTCCTGCTCAACACCCACAGCACCAGATGCTGGGTGTTGACTAAAATGAAAACTAAACAACTGCTCGTCAATAACTACATTAGTAGGTAGATCCGGCACGGACAAAAAATGGGACGGATGGCTAAAAATCCCCAGGTTGCGCAAACTACTGTAAAATTCATCGCCGGAATACAGAATGCGATCGAGCTCTTGTCTCTCCCACGAAAACACGCTTTTCACCACATGCTTAGCTATACTACTTGCAGCAATGGCCATGCACTGCATCCCTCCGTAACTAAACCTGCTATCCCCCTGGTGAAAAGATCCGCGCACAACCTTACTTAACCTAATTCCCCGACAATCCCTCGCGCCCATTGCCACACGACCACAGACGGACTGAGGTTCACTAACACTACCACTAGGGGGAGGAAAAAAAGCAACCTTATCTATGAAGACCTGCAGCGGCACCTGGGCTTCCTCCTGGACATCACCCAGGCGGCCCGGGGTCGACTCCTGGTATGGGTGCTCCGCTCCATCTTTCACTGAAGACCTAGTGCTACAGCCTATATCCCAGCCTAATTTACAATAACCATGACAACTGTGCAGTCCAGGCTTTAAAACACAAACAACGTACTCAAAATGCTGGCCCCCGACATTTTCCAAGTAAATGCAGTCCGCTGACAAACACTTACTGCTGCAACGATACTTTAGCCAACGACCATCATGAAAAGTAAAAATGTCAATGCCTAAATAATCTGCAGTGGCCTGGATTTCAACCTCTGTGGCCCAAGTGTTGACACACTTCATCCTGGACTGCTTGATGTACTGTAAAAGAGACATCTCGCTCCTCAAAAGACCCCGATACCTAGCCTCATTCTTTTCTAGCTCTCGACAGGCTGCCAGTCTAATCTTACGATGGTTCTTTTGTGAACCACTGACAGCCTGAGAAACAGCTCTGAAAAAGCAGTTCCCATCCGGAACTATTTTCTCGCTAAGGCAGGGAACACCTAAGTAGCCCACCTCTCTATGCACCAGACCACCGACTTTCACAAAATGTACTTTTAATTGACTACACAAAGCCCTACAAACGTCTTCACCGAGGGGACGGAAAAACAGTTTCCCACTCTCTGATGCAGTGATAAACACTACATCAGAGTTGTCTATATTGCTGTCAAAACGCTTGGATTGTTTAGACATGCGTTCACGGGAAAAAATCTTACGCTTTTTGCCATCAGAGGCAACAAATTCTGCTGTTGAGCCACTGCTAACTTCACTTAAAAAAGTGAGAACCGAAGCGCCAGACAGTGCTGGGCTCGCTTCAACACCATTCCCACTGTGACACACAGATGGGGCTGCAGAATTTTTTGCAAGGTCACTAAATCCTGGTGCCGAAGCAGTGCTCATCTCTATGAAGCCACTCTCCACAGAAACACCGGATTGTGCGTGGCTCACAGCTGGACCAGCATCACTCTCAAACAAGGAGGTGGTGGCACAAACATCTTTGATGTCAGTAAGCTCAGGTGCTGCAGTAGTGTTCATCTCAAAGATGCAACTCTCTACAGAAGCTCCAGACAATGCTGGACTTGCACCTACACTAACCCTAACGCCACACAGCTCAAAAGGCTTCAGCCCTGGACTGAGAGCGTCAGCTAAACAACAGATGTAGTGATGCAGGTCATCTAAACAGGAGAAGTGCAGTATTACACTGGTACCGTTGTGATCGACCAGGCCACAGCTACTACGTGAGTGACTGTCGACCACAGCGAACTGTCCATCCTCACAGATGATGGCAGATGTAGACGTTACCAGTGTCAGCAGACACATGCTGTACTGACTGAAAATTCCCTCTAATCCATTACGCAGAGTCACAAAAGGACCGTTTTCCTGCTCAACACCCAGAGCACCAGATGCTGGGTGTTGACTAAAATGAAAACTAAACAACTGCTCGTCAATAAGTACATTACTAGGTAGATCCGGCACGGACAAAAAATGCGACGGATGGCTAAAAATACCCAGGTTACGCAAACGACTGTAAAAGTCATCGCCGGAATACAGAATGCGATCGAGCTCCTGTGTCTCCCACGAAAACACGCTTTTCACCACATGCTTAGCTATACTACTTGCAGCAATGGCCATGCACTGCATCCCTCCGTAACTAAACCTGCTCTCCCCCTGGTGAAAAGATCCGCGCACAACCTTAGTTAACCTAATTCCCCGACAATCCCTCGCGACCATTGCCACACGACCACAGACGGACTGAGGTTCACTAACACTAACAGTACCACTATCACTAGGTAGAGGAAAAGAAGCAACCTTATCTGTGGAGACCTGCAGCGGCACCTGGGTTTCCTCCTGGACAGCAGGCTCCTCCCTGATGACCGTTGGCTCCCCACAGACCGCAGGCAACTGAAAATGTAAGGGAAAAACGGTGACACCAACCTGCTCCCTCCGTCCGGCGCGCCTGACGGCCACAGGTCTCCGACGACGCATCCCAGGAGAAGCCTATAGAAATTAAAAGAAAAATGTATAGAGGCTGTCTACTTAAGGCATACTGATTGGATATGTTACAATTATGTATTACATACTCAAAAATGTCCCAACAATTGATTAACAACTAGTGGTACTACTGGTAATAATAACAGTTGTAAAATGGCTGTGGCATTTTATTAGGAAGCCTTGCTGTTGAGGTGTTCAGGACATGTACCACCGGTGGTAGACCACGAGGAAGACCCAGGACACGCTGAAGAGACTATGTCTCTCAGCAGGCCTGGGAGCGCCTCGGGAAGAGCATGCAGAAGTGGCTGAGGAGAGGGAAGTTTGTGCTTCCCAGATTGGGCTGCTTCCCCCAGGACCCAAGCCAGGAATAGCAGTAGAAGATGGATGAATGGATTAATACACAGAGAAAGTGTTGTATACACATGTATTATACATCAGTGTCTTACGATTCATTATTGACACTATACGTAGAAAGAAGTTTATGACACACATTACCTGGCCAGGTGGTGGGACAGCAATGCAGTCGGACTCAGAGGAAGGAGTGAACTCCCTCCGTCCGGCGCGCTTGACGGCCACAGGTCTCCGACGACACCTCCCAGGAGAAGCCTATTAAAATGAAAAGAAAAATACATAGAGGCTGTCTACTTAATGATTACTTTATTGGATATATTACAATTATGTATCACATACTCAAAAATGTCCCAACAATTGATTAACAACTAGTGGTAATAATGGTAATAGTAATAACAGTTGTAAAATGGCTTGGGCATTTTATTAGGACGCCATGCTGTTGGTGTTCAGGACATGTACCACCGGTAGGAGACCACGAGGAAGACCCAGGACACACCGAAGAGACTATGTCTCTCAGCAGGCTTGGGAGCACCTCGGGATCCCCCAGGAAGAGCAGGCAGAAGTGGCTTAGAAGAGGGAAGCTTGGGCTTCCCTGATTGGGCTGCTGCCCCCGCGACCCAAGCCCGGATAAGCAGTAGAAGATGGATGAATGGAGTATTACACAGAGAAAGTGTTGTATACACATGTATTATACATCAGTGTCTTTGATTCGTTATTGACACTATATGTAGAAAGAAGTTTATGACACACATTACCTGGCCAGGTGGTGGGACAGCAGTGCAGTCGGAGTCAGAGGAAGGAGCGAACTCCTCCATGGCATCCAACATAGGACTGCTGAACCACACAGGGTTGGACGGGATGGGAAGGGACTGTAGCACCGGCTGTGTTCCAGCCTTCCAAACATAAATAAAAAAGTCACTTAGTTAATTTTATGTATACATAATGAGAAAGGTTTGTGAGCAAACAATAGCCAGAGACTGTGGCAACGTTTCTAAAGGTTTCAGACAACTCGTTAATAAGAAGAGACATGCTTAACACACTCCAATAAAACAAACTATTTTTTTTGTCTTTTGATGACAGTGACAACCAAATATCATCAAAACTAGGCTTATACATCAATCAATCAATGAATATTTCTATAGCCCTAAATCACAAGTGTCTCAAAGGGCTGCCCGTTGATGTGAATGACTATGAGAAACCTTGGAGAGGACTGCATATGTGGGTAACCTCCCCCCTCTGGGGGGGGGGGGTTTAGCATAATATAACATCAAAAAGCTGTCAGAATCGTGACATTTTTTGCCGTTTAATCAGCAACACCTGTCACTCACTGCGCTATGTTGTACTTTCTTGTAAGGAGGCCCCATGGTATAAAAAAGTACACTGTTAAAGTACATAATAAACTATAGAGGCGTTGGTTATGTAATAGTAAAAAATATATTATCATAATAAAAAAATAAACAAAAACAAAATAAGTGAAAACGGCTCTAAAATACAGACAGCGACCCACAGCAACACATTACCTTTCCCTCCCGTCCAACCGTGGTCCACCTCCGGGGATCTGTGCGCCGACGGGGCAGGGGGTCTGGCCTCGTCACCAGGGCAGGTGTCGACGTCCTAAATTATAAATTGTGTTTTTTTTACTGTTTACTTTTAACACAATAATGTCGAGATCAACTTCAGATCTGTCAATTGTAAGTTTTATGGTTGTTTATGTTTGTTGTTTGTTCGTTGTAGTGAGTTATTAAAAAAAAAAAACAGATTTTTTTTTTACATGGCAAACAAAATATGCAACATTTTCCCCAAAAAATATCTCAAAATATTTAATGTGATGTAATGGAAGCCTTGAATAGGGCAATAATTCATAATGACATAGATTTTGAGTCATTATAATTTTTTGAAAGAAAGAAACAGCCTACATGGCAGCTTTGTGTGATTAGAGTAAACATTGCTACATTTTCGTGTTACATTTCACCTGTTTGCTCGTTAAATACCACTTGTAAGGTTTTACATGTTTTCAAGCGTATTTTTGAAATGTGCCTTAGGGCCGTTAAAAAAGACCTGCGGGCCGCAAATGTCCCCCGGGCCGCACTTAGGATACCCCTGCTCTAGATCAACATTAGGTCTGTCAATGTAACATTTTTTAAAGATAAAAATTGTATGCTCTTTTTGTCAAAGAAAACCCTTTTATTAATGAAAAAAAAGTAAATATGCAATAATTTGACCCAATAAAATGTGTAAGTGGGATATTAGAGACTATATAATAGAGCCTCAAAAAGGTCAATAACTCATAACACCATTGATCATTATTATTTTTTGACCAACGACTCAGAAAAACAAATCACACTCAAATTGTAGGGAATCCAAAAGGGTCCTACACGTTAAAGTGTTAAAAAATAAATAATAATAGTGTTTTTTTACTGTTTACTTTTACCACAATAATCTGGAGATCAACTTCAGATATATATGTCAATTATAAGTTTTATGGTTGTTTATGTTTTTTGTAAGTTCGTTTTAGGACCTTCTATAATCAAAAGCTAGTTTTGTTACATGGCAAACACAAAATATGCAACATATTCCCCACAAAATATTTAATGTGATGTAAAGGAAGGCTTTAATAGGTGAATAATACATAATGACATTGATTTAGATTCATTATTGTAATTTAAAGAAAGAAACAGCCTACATGGCTGCTTTGTATGATTAGGGTAAACATAGCTACATTTTCTTGTCACATTTCACCTGTTTGCTTTTTAAATACCACTTCGAAAGTTATTTCCCCAATCGTATCTTTAAAATGTGCCGTGGGGCCGTTAAAAAAAAGACCTGCGGGCCCACTTTGGACACCCCTGCTCTAGATCAACATTAGGTCTATCTGTCAATATAACATTTTTTAAAGATGAAAATTGTATGCTATATTTGTTAAAGAAAACCATATTTTTTTTTTTTAATAACTAAAAAAGCAATATTTTCACCCAATAAAATTTGTAAGTGGGATATTTGAGAATATATAATAGAGCCATAAAAAGGGCAATAACTTATAACACCAGAGATTATAATTAATTATTATTATTTGAACAATGACACTTAAAAAGTAATCACACTAAAATTGTAGGGGATCCAAAAGGGTCCTACTCATAAAAGTGTTTACTTTTAACACAATCTGGAGATCAACTTCAAATCTCTGTCAATTATAAGTATTATGGTATTGTACGTATTTGTGTGTTCGTTGTAGGACCTTCTTAAAAAAACAAAAACAAAAAACAGCTAGTTTATTACATGGCAAACAAAATATGCAACATTTTCCCCCAAAAAATATGGCAAAATATTTAATGTGACGTAATTGCAGCTCTGAATAGGTCAATAATTCATAATGACATTGATTTAGATTCATAATTATTTTTTAAAGAAAGAAACAGCCTACATGGCAGCTTTGTGTTATAAAACATTGCTACATTTGCACGGGTGTGCTTTTTAAATACCACTGTTAATGTATTGTAATTATTTCTCCAATCGTATTTTTAAAATGTGCTGTGGGGCCGTTTAAAAAAGACCTGGGGGCCGCAAATGGCCCCCGGGCCGCTCTTTGGACACCCCTGCTCTAGATCAACATGAGGTCTATCTATGAATATAAAATTTTTAAAAGATGAAAATGGAATGCTATTTTTGTCAAAGAAAACCTTTTTTAATGAAAAAAACAAAATATGCAATATTTGCACCCAATAAAATTTGTAAGTAGGATATTTGAGATTATATAATAGAGCCTTAAAAAGGGCAATAACTCATAACACCATAGATTTAAATTATTATTTGTTGAGCAATGACACTTAAAAAGTAATCACACTAAAATCAATAGTAATTTTAAAATGTGTGGTGGGGCCGTTAAAAAATAAACTGAGGGCCGCAAATGGCCCCCGGGCTGCACTTTGGACACCATGCTATAACGCAATACGATAAGCTGTTCAAAACTTACGAGCGACCAACTCGGGGACAGGAGGCATGGGGGTCCATGACTGCCGCTCTGCCATCTTCCTCCAAAGAACAGCAGATGCAGTGATGCAGGCCATCTAAACAGGAAAAGTGCAGTATAACACTGTTACCATTGTGATCTGCCAAAAAAATTGGCACTTATTTTATTGTATGTATACAGAATGAGAAAAGTTTGTGAGCAAACCATAGCCGGAGACTGTGGCAACTTTTCTAAAGGTTTCAGCCAACTCGTTAAGAGAAATGCTTAACACAGTCCAATAAAACATTCACTGTTTTTATTTTGATGTTTGTGACAACTAAATATAATCCAAACTAGGCTTATACTTAGCATAAGAAAACATCAAAAAGCTGTCAAAAAACATGACTGTTTTAGCTGTTTAATCAGCAACACCTGTCACTCACTCCTTTATTTTGTTCTTTCTTATAAGGAGGCCTCGTCTTAAGAAAATGTGCACTGTTAAAGTATATCATAAACTATAGAGCCGTTAGTTATTTCATCATACAAATGTATTATCTTAATTAAAAAAGTAACAAAAACAAAAAACAGCTCTAAAAAACAGACAGCAGCCCACAGCAACACATTACCTCTCCCTCCTGTCCAACCCTGGGCCACGTCCGGGGATCCAGGCAGTCCTTCAGACCAGGGGAAGGAGGTGCAGGGGGATCGGGTGCGAACAGGGTGAGCGCAGCGTCGCACAACAGCTTCACCAGGATGGGCGAGCCACCTGTGTCGCTGAGGTGCACCTGAATAACAGATACAGAACACATTGGCTCCATAAGTGTATCCAACACCACATAAAGCAAATAGGCTGTCATAACAACTGTACAGTTGCTGTACTTACGCCGTCATAACACCACAGCTCCAACCGATCCAGCAGGAAGCTGCTGGTCACAGCCACGAATGGGAGACCTGATCCAGATTTAAGGAAAGTCATTATACTTGCATACTTTGAATTTGCTGTGAAAGCTACAATTGCGCCAGCGCAAAGATGAAAGCATGAACGTACCCATGCGTGCTGCGACGCGGTGGTGCTCCTGACGCAGCAGATCCTGCAGGCCCACGGGTTTGTTCAGACGCGGGGGGAAGTCCAGAACAAACACCTACAGACAGACATTTTATCACATTTATGCCTTAAAATAAAATAAAAAAACACTGGCTGCTGTAAACAGCTGTACAGTAATATACAACAAAAAGGGAACACAAACGCACCTTGGGCCAGCGGCTGCGGACGCTGGTCAGGAGCGCGCCGAACTTCACCGCCGCATCGCCACGGTCCAGGTCGTTGCTCGGGGCCAGCACGCAGACGACATCCGGGGTCCACGGGAACTCCAGGCGCCCCACCTCTTTCCTCAAGTCAGCTGCACCTCCACCTGGAACAGACAGAAAAGAAAAAGAGAGAGGTACCTTGGGTAAGGCGACGTCCCCATCCACCAGGCCCCTCAGGTGGGAGTCGCCGATGACGAAGACAGTCTGAAACAACAAACACTTTGCTTTAGAACAGACACAAGAACCATGACTAACAACTTAGTCTTGACGAAAGAAGAAATGTTACCTTCTTCTCCGGGTCGAAAGCTGGAGGGACAAACTTCACCTGACGGCCAGTCAGGTCCGAAGTGGGCCACCTCCGCACGCGGTGGCGGAACCCAGTGCCGCGCCCTATGTAATGAAGAGACGAAATTGTGTCTTAAACACATGCTCATCTACATGCGAAGAGTACCTATAAAGCAGAATGAACAGCCTACATGGCAGCTTTGTGTGATTAGAGTAAACAGTGCTACAGTTTCTTGTGACATTTCACCAGTTTGCTCTTTAAATACCACTTTTAATGTTTATAATTATTTTCCAATGGTATTTTTAAAATGAGCCGTGGGGCCGTAAAAAAACGACCTGTGGGCCACACTTTGGACACCCCTGCTATTAAGCATACGATAAGCTGTGCAAGACTTACGAGCGACGAACTCGGGCACAGGAGGCATGGGGGGCAATGACTGCCGCTCTGCCAACTTCGTCCTGGCGGCTAGTGCCCGCCTGTGGCCCTTGGCACGCGGCATCTAAACAGATACACACACAAAGAGAGCTGTTAAATTGTAGCAAAGAAAACACAAAGATCAGAGTGAAACGTTGTCAACGTTCTTCCACATAGGGTTATGACCAGTGTTGGGACTAACGCGTTACAAAGTAACACGTTACTGTAACGCCGTTAGTTTGGGCGCTAACTAGTAATCTAACGCGTTGTTTATATTCAGTAACTCAGTTACCGTTACTACATGATGCGTTACTACATAAAAAAAATAACTTAAAATAACCAGTATCGGCTAGAAACAGAAGATCGGAGTGTGTTTTATAGCAGTGTTGGGGTTGGAAAAGAAGAGGTGTGCTTTCTGTGGGTGGGGACGGGGGACTCCCAGACCGTAGTTGAGGGGCGCAGGGGAGATGTTCCTCCAGGGCCTATGTACTTCAGGGCTAACAACCTTCACTTTACCCGAAAGTGGGGGAATGACGAGGCCGGCGGTTTGTTGCAACTTTATTGGACGCAGCCATCCACCAAGCTAGAGCACCTGCACGCACACCCTCACCTTTCTCGCCCACTCACTCACTGACGTCCCTCACCTCACATGCTGTCATACCATAAAGGGACACACACACACACACACACACCTCTCATAACTAACATGACATCAAGGT